>NW_012312379.1:0-2266 GCF_000151885.1 Dipodomys ordii | reverse complement strand
TCCTGCTTCTCCTTCTTCATCTCCTTCTTCTTGTGCTTGTCCTTATGCTTCTTTTTCTGCCTCTGTTTCTCCTTCTCCTTCTTTTGCTTCTCCTTCTGCTTCTGCTTCTTCTGCTTCTCCTGCTTCTCCTTCTGCATCTTCTTCTGCTTCTCCTTCTCCTTCTTCTGCTTCTCCTTCTGATTCTTCTTCTTCTGCTTTACCTGCTTCTCTTTCTGCTTCTCCTTCTGTTTCTCCTTCTTCTTCTTGTTCTTCTGCTTTTCCTTCTGCTTCTCGTTCTGCTTCTGCTACAACTGCTACGGCTTCTACTTCTTCTGTTTCTTCTGCTTCTCCTTCTGCTTTTGATTCTCTTTCTGCTTCTGCTTCTCCTTCTGCTTCTCATTCTGCTTCTCCAGATTCTGCTTCTTCTGCTTCTCCTGCTTCTCCTTCTGCTTCAGGTTCTGCTTCTGCTTCTTCGGATTCTTCTGCTTCTGCTTCTCCTGCTTCTGCTTCTTCTGCTTCTCCTACTTCTCTTTCTGCTTCTCCTTCTGTTTCTGCTTCTCCCTCTGCTTCTGCTTCTTGTCTTTCTCCTGTTTCTTCTGCTTCTGCTTCTCCTGTTTCTGCATCTCCTGCTTCTCCTTCTGCTGCTCTTTCTGCTTCTCCTGCTGCTTTTCTTTCTCCTGCTCCTTCTTCTGCTTCTCTTTCTGCTTCTCCTTGTGTTTCGCCTTCTCCTTCTCATTCTTCTGCTTTTCCTTCTGCTTCTCCTTCTGCTTCTGCATCTTCTGCTTCTTCTGCTACTGCCTCTGCTTCTTCAGTTTCTTCTGCTTCTCCTTCTGCTTTTGCTTCTCTTTCTGCTTCTGCTTCGCCTTCTGCTTCTCCAGATTCTGCTTCTTCTGCTTCTCCTTCTGCTTCAGGTACTGCTTCTGCTTCTTCGGCTTCTTCTGCTTCTGCTTCTCCTGCTGCTGCTTCTTCTGCTTCTACTGCTTCTCCTTACGCTTCTCCTTATGCTGCTTCTTCTTCTTCTTCGTCTTCTTCTTCTTCATCATCTTCTCTTTCGTCTGCTTCTGCTTTTCCTGCTTCTTCTGCTTCTACTGCTTCTCTTTCTGCTTCTCATTCTGCTTCTGCTTCTCCTTCTGCTTCTCCTATTGCTTCTGCTGCCCTTCCTTCTCCTTCTCCTTCTCCTTTTCCTCCTTCTGCTTCTCCTTCTGGTTCTGCTTCTCTTTCTGCTTCTGCTTCTTCTGATTCTCCAACTAATCCTTCTTCTTCTCCTTCTGTTTCTGCTTCTCTTTCTGCTTCTCCATCTCCTTCTGCTTCACCTTCTGCTGCTCCTTTTCCTCCTTGTGTTTCTCCCTTTGCTTCTGCTTCTGCTTCTTATGCTTCTTCTTGTTCTTCTGCTTCTCCTTCTCCTGCTTCTGCTTCTTATGCTTCTACTGCTTCTTCTTCTGCTTCTGCTTCTTCTGCTTCTACTTCTCTTTCTGCTTCTGCTTCTCCTGCTTGTTTTTCTGCTTCTTCTGCTGCTTCTCCTTCTGCTGCTTCTTCTACTTCTCCTTCTGCTTCTCTTTTTGCTTCTCTTTCTGCTTCTGCTTCTTCTGTTGCTCCTGCCTGAATTTCTGGTTCTGCTTCTTCTGCTGCTTCTCCTTCTACTTCTGCTTCTACTTCTGCTTCTGTTTCTGCTTCTTCTGCTTCTCTTTCGGCTTCTCCTGCTTCTGCTTCTTGTGCTTCTCTTGCTTCTCTTTCTACTTCTCATTCCGCTTCGGCTTCTCTTTCTGCTTCTGTTTCTCCTCCTTCTCCTTCTCCTACTTCTGCTTCTCCTTCAGCTTCTGTTTCTTCTGCTTCTCCTGCTTCTCCTTCTGCACCTCCTTCTGCTTGTGCTTGTCCTTATGCTTCTTCTTCTGCTTCTGCTTCTCCTTCTCCTCCTCCTTCTTTTACTTCTCCTTTTGCTTCTGTTTCTTCTGCTTTTCCTGCTTCTCCTTCTGCTTCTGCTTCTCTTTCTGCTTCTGCTTTCTTTCTGCTTCTCCGGATTCTGCTTCTTCTGCTTCTCCTGCTTCTCCTTCTGCTTCAGGTTCTGCTTCTGCTTCTTCGGCTTCTTCTACTTCTACTTCTCCTGCTGATGCTTCTTCTGCTTCTCCTGCTTCTCTTTCTGCTTTTGCCTCTGTTTCTGCTTCTCCTTCTGCTTCTGCTTCTTCTCCTACTTTTGTTTCTTCTGCTTCTCCTGCTTCTCGTTCTGCTTCTCTTTCTGCTTCTCGTTCTGCTTCTCCTTCTCCTTCTCCTTCTTCTGCTTCTGCTTCTC
>NW_012312378.1:0-2266 GCF_000151885.1 Dipodomys ordii | reverse complement strand
GGACTCAGCTGGGGACACAGCGGGGGACAAAGCGGGACACCACGGAACACAGCGGGACACAGCAGGACACCGAGGGTACTCAGCTGGGAACACAGCTGGGGACAAAGCAGGACACCATGGGACACAGTGTGACACAGCGGGACACAGCGGCGACACTGCGGGGACACAGCGGGACAAAGCGGGGGACACAGCCTGACACAACGGAGTACACAGCGGGACACAGCGGGCACAAAGCGGGGACACAGCGTGACACAGCAGGACAGAGCAGGGACAGAGCAGGACACAGCGGGACACAGAGGGGCCACAGCGGGGACACACCGGGACACTGAGGGTCACAGCAGGGACACAGGGGGACAAAGCGGGACACATCAGGACACAGCGGGGGACACAGCGGGACACAGCAGGGGACACAGCGAGGACACAGCGGGACACAGCGGGAGACACAGCGAGGACACAGCGGGACACAGCGGGGGAAAAAGTGGGACACAGCGGGGACACAGCAGTGGACACAGCGGGAGACAGCGGGGGACACAGCGGGACACAGCGGGGGACACAGCGGGGCCACAGCGGGACACAGTGGGACACAACTGGGGACACAGCGGTACACAGCGGTGGACACAGCGGGACCCAGCGGTGGACACAGCGAGGACACAGCGGGACCCAGCGGGACACAGCGTCGATACAGCGGGGACAGAGTGGGCCACAGCGGGGTACACAGCTGGGGACACAACGGGGCACATCGGGGGACACAGCAAGTACTCAGCGGAACACAGCGTGGGACACAGTGAGGACACAGGGGGACACAGCGGGACACAGCAGGAACACAGCAGTAGACACAGCGGGACACAGCAGGGGACACAGTGGGACACAGCGGGGGACACAGGGAGGACAGTGCGGGACACAGCGGGGACACAGCGGGGAGTCAGCGGGGGACACAGCGTGGGACAAAGCGGGACACAGCGGGACACAGCGGGACACAGCGTCGATACAGCGGGGACACAGCGGGACACAGCGGGGTACACAGCTGGAGACACAAGGGAACACAACGGGGGACACATCGAGGACACAGCAGGACACAGCGGGGACACAGCGGGGACACTGCGGGAACATAGCAGGACACAGCTGGGTACACAGCGGGACACAGCGTGACACAGCTTGGGACACAGCGGGGACATAGCGGGACACAGCGGGGGACAAAGTGAGGACACAGTGGGACACAGCGTGGTACAAAGTGGGAGACAGCGGGGCACACAGCGAGGACACAGCAGGACACCAAGGGGACTCAGCGGAGGACACAGCTGGGGACAAAGCAGGACACCATGGGACACAGTGTGACACAGCGGGACACAGCGGCGACACTGCGGGGACACAGCGGGACAAAGCGGGGGACACAGCCTGACACAACGAAGTACACAGCGGTACACAGCGGGCACAAAGCGGGGACACAGCGGGACACAGCAGGACACAGCAGGGACAGAGAGGGACACAGCGGGACACAGCGGGGGACCCAGCGAGGACACGGCGGGACACAGCAGGGGACACAACGAGGACACAGCGGGGACTCAGCGGGGTCACAGCGGGATACAGCGGGACACAGACTGACACAGCGGGACACAGCAGAGTACACAGCGGGACACAGCGGAGGACAGAGCGACGACACAGCAGGACACAGCGGGGACACAGGGGGACTCAGCAGGGTTACAGCGGGACACAACGGGACACAGCAGGACACAGTGTGACACAGCGGGGACACAGCAGGGGCACAGCGGGGGACACAGCGAGAAACAACGGGACAGAGCGGGAGACACAGCAGGACAGAGCGGGGGACAGAGTGGGGGACAGAGGGGGACACCACGAATAACAGAGCAAGGACACAGCGGGACCCAGCGGGACACAGCCTCGATACAGCGGAATTCACAGCGTTACACAGCGGGTTACACAGCTGGGGACACAAAGGGACACAGTGGTGGACACAGCGGGACACAGCGGGACAGAGTGGGACACAGATGGGATAAAACGTGAGACACAGCGGGGGACAGAGCAGGAGACAGCGGGGGACACAGCGAGGACAATGCGGGACACAGCGGGGACACAGCGGGGACTCAGCTGGGGACACAGCGGGGGACAAAGTGGGACACCACGGAACACAGCGGGACACAGCGCGAAACAGCGGTGACCCTTCAGGGACACAGCGGGACACAGCGGGGACACAGCGGGACACAGCGGGTGACACAGCAGAACACAGTGGGGGACACAGCGAGGATGA
>NW_012312377.1:0-2266 GCF_000151885.1 Dipodomys ordii | reverse complement strand
TCAGTCCCGCTTGTCCTCGCTGTGTCCCCCGCTGTGTCCCTTTGTGTCCCCAGCTGTGTACCCCGCTGTGTCCTGCTGGGTCCCCACTGTATCGACGCTGTGTTCTGCTGGGTCCCGCTGTGTCCTCGGTGTGTTCCCCGTTGTGTCCCGCTGTGTCCCCTGCTGTGTCCCCGCTGTGTCCCTGCTGTGTCCCTGCTGTGTCGCCGCTGTGTCCAGCTGTGTCCTGCTGTGTCCTCGCTGTGTCCCACTCTGTGTTCCGCTGTGTCCCCCGCTGTGTCCCGCTGTGTCCCGCTGTGTCCCTGCTGTGTCCCGCTGTGTCCCCCGCTGTGTCCCGCTGTGTCCCGCTGTGTCCCTGCTGTGACCCTCTCTGTCCCCGCTGTATTGACGCTGTGTCCTGGTGTGTCCCGCTGTGTCCGCGCTGTGTTTCCGGCTGTGTCCCGCTGTGTACCCCTCTGTGTCCCCCGCTGCGTCCTTCTGTGTCCCCTCTCTGTCCCCTGCTGTTCCCCGCTGTGTCCCCCGCTGTGTCTGGCTGTGTCGCCCGCTTTGTCCCGCTGTGCCCCTGCAGTGTCCCCGCTGTGTCCCACTGTGTCACACTGTGTCCCGTGTTGTCCCGCTTTGTCCCCCGCTGTGACCTCGCAGTGTTTCCCTCTGTGTCCTCGCTGTGTTCCCCGCTGTGTCCCGCTGTGTCCACCGTTGTGTCCACCACTTTGTCCTCGCTGTGTCCCCCGCTGTGTCCCGCTGTGTCCTCGCTGGGTCCCCCGCTGTGTCCCGCTGTGTCCCCCGCTGTGTCCCGCTGTGTCCGACTGTTTCCCGCTCTGTCTCCGCTGTGTCCCGCTGTGTCCCTCTGTGTCCCCGCTGTGTGTCCGCTGTGTCCCGCTGTGTACCCCGCTGTGTCCAGCTGTGTCCTTTTGTGTCACGCTGTTTCCCCGCTGTGTCCCTGCTGTGTCCCTCTGTGTACCCCGTTGTGTCCAGCTTTGTCCCCGCTGTGTCTCGCTGTGTCCCAAGCTCTGTCCCACAGTGTCCCGCAGTTTCCCGCGCTGTGTCCCGCTGTGTCCCCCGTTGTGTCCCACTGTGTCCCCCGCTGAGTCCCCGCTGTGTCACCGCTGTGTCCCGCTGTTTCCTCGCTGTGTCCCCTGCTGTCTCCCTCTCTGTCCCCGCTGTGTCTCACACTTTGTCCCTGCTGTGTCCCACTGTGTCCCGCTGTGTCCGGCTGTGCCCCCACTGTGTCCCGTTGTGTCCACAGTGTGTACCACGCTGTGTAACGCTGTGTGCCCGCTGTGTTCTGCTTTGGCCTCACTGTTTTCCCCGCTGTATACCCCTCTGTGTCCCCCACTGTTTCCCGCTGTGTCCCCTGCTGTTTCCCTGCTGTGTCCCCGCTGTGTCCCGCTGTGTCCCGCTGTGTAATGCTGTGTCCCCTGCTGAGTCCAGCTGTGTCCCCGCTGTGTCCCAATGTGTCCTCGCTCTGTCCCCCGCTGTGTACCGCTGTGTCCTTCCTGTGTCCCCCGCTGTGTCCCGCTGTGTCCCGCTGTGGCCCCCGCTGTGGCCCCCGCTATGTCCCGCTGTGTCCACCGCTGTGTCCCGTTCTGTCCTTGCTGTGTCCCCCACTGTGTGCCGCTGTGTCCTCGCTGTGTCCCCCGCTGTGTCCCGCTGTGTCCTTTTGTGTCACGCTGTTTCCCCGCTGTGTCCCTGCAGTGTCCCTCTGTGTACCCCGCTGTGTCCAACTTTGTCCCCGCTGTGTCTCGTTGTGTCCCACGCTCTGTCCCACACTGTGTCCCGCAGTGTCCCCCGCTGTGTCCCGCTGAGTCCCCCGCTGTGTCCCGCTGTGTCCCCCGCTGAGTCCCCACTGTGTCCCCTCTGTGTCCCCGCTGTGTCCTGCTGGGTCACACTGTGTCCTCGCTGTATCCCCCGCTGTGTCCCGTTGTGTCCCCAGCTGTGTACCCCGCTGTGTCCCGCTGTATCGACGCTGTGTCCCACTGGGTCCCGCTGTTTCCTTCCTGTGTTCCCTGCTGTGTCCCGCTCTGGCCCGCTGTGTCCCCGCTGTGTGCCCGCTGTGTCCCGCTGTGTACTCCGTTGTGTCCAGCTGTATCACCGCTGTGTCTCGCTTTGGCCCCTCTCTGTCTCCGCTGTCCCCCGCTGTGTCCCCCGCTGTGTCCCGCTGTGTCCCGCTGTGTCCCCCGCTTTGTCCCGCTGAGTCCCCTCTGTGTCGCCGCTGTGTCCCGCTGTGTCCTCGCTGTGTCCCCCGCTGTCTGCCGCTTGTCCCCGCTGT
>NW_012312376.1:0-2266 GCF_000151885.1 Dipodomys ordii | reverse complement strand
GGAGAAACAGAAGGAGAAGAAGAATGAGTAGCAGAAGGAGAAGCAGGAAAACAGAAGAAGCAGAAACAGACAGAGAAGCAGAAGAAGGAGAAGCAGAAGCAGAAGCAGAAGGAAAAGCACAAGCAGAAGGAAATGCAGAAGGAGTAGCAGGAGAAGCAGAAGAAGCAGAAGCAGAAGGCGAAGAAGAAGGAGAAGAAGCAGAATCAGAAGAAGCAGAAGGAGAAGTAGAAAGAGAAGCCGACGAAGAGAAGCAGAACGAGAAGCAGGAGAAGCAGAAGAAGCAGAGCGTGAGAAGCAGAAGCAAAAGAAACAGAAGAAATAGAAGGATCAGAAGCAGAAGGAGAAGCAGAAGCAGAAGGAGAAGCAGAAAGAGAAGCAGGAGAAGCAGAAGAAGCAGGAGAAGCAGAAGCAGAAGAAACAGGAGAAGCCGAAGAAGCAGAAGCAGAATCTGAAGCAGAAGGAGAAAGAGAAGAAGCACAATCTGAAGCAGAAGCAGAAGAAACAGAAATAGTAGAATAAGCAGAAGCAGAAGCAGCAGGAGAAGCAGAAGAAGAAGATGGAGAAGGCGAAAGAGGAAGATTAGGAGTAGGAGAAGCAAAAGGATAAGCAGAAGCAGAAAGAGACGCAGAAGGAGAAACAGCAAGAGAAGTAGGAGAAGCTGGAGAAGCAGAAGCAGAGAAGCAGAAGAAACAGAAGACGCAGAAGCAGAATGAGAAGCAGAAGGAGAAATTGAAGCAGAAGCAGAAGCGGAAGGAGAAACAGAAGCAGAAGGAGAAGAAGAAGAAGGAGAAGGAGAAGGAGAAGCAGAAAGAGAAGCCGAACGAGAAGCAGGAGAATCTGAAGCAGGAGAAGCAGAAACAGAAGAAACAGAAGAAGGAGAAAAAACAGAAGGAGAAGCAGAAACAGAAGGAAAAGCAGAAAGAGAAGCAGGAGAAGCAGAAGAAACAGCAGCAAGAGAAGCAGAAGCAGAAGAAGCAGAAGCAGAACCTGAAGCAGAAGGAGAAGCAGAATCTGGAGAAGCAGAAGGAGAAGCAGAAGCAGAAAGAGAAGCAAAAGCAGAAGGAGAAGCAGAACTAGAAGCAGAAGAAACAGAAGAAGCAGAGGCAGTAGCAGAAGAAGCAGAAGATGCAGAAGGAGAAGGAGAAGCAGAAGGAAAAGCAGAAGAACGAGAAGGTGAAGGAGAAGGATAAACAGAAGGAGAAGCAGAAAGAGAAGCAGAAGAAGGAGCAGGAGAAGGAAAAGCAGCAGGAGAAGCAGAAAGAGCAGCAGAAGGAGGAGCAGGAGATGCAGAAACAGGAGAAGCCTAAGCAGAACAAACAGGAGAAGGACAAGAAGCAGAAGCAGAAGGAGAAGCAGATACAGAAGGAGAAGCAGAAAGAGAAGGAGGGGAAGCAGAAGAAGCTGAAGCAGGAGAAGCGGAAGCATTAGAATCCGAAGAAGCAGAAGGAGAAACTCAGGCAGAAGGAGAAGCAGGAGAAGCAGAAGAAGCAGAATCTGGAGAAGCAGAAGCAGAAGCAGAAGAAACAGAAATAGTAGAATAAGCAGAAGCAGAAGCACCAGGACAAGCAGAAGAACAAGAAGGAGAAGGCGAAAGAGAAGGATTAGGAGTAGGAGAAGCTAAAGGATAAGCAGAAGCAGAAAGAGACGCAGAAGGAGAAGCAGCACGAGAAGGAGGAGAAGCAGGAGAAGCAGAAGCAAGAGAAGCAGAAGAAACAGAAGACGCAGAAGCAGAATGAGAAGCAGAAGGAGAAATTGAAGCAGAAGGAGAAGGAGAAGCAGAAGGAGAAGCTGAAGAAGGAGAAGGAGAAGCAGAAAGAGAAGCAGAAAGAGAAGCACAACGAGAAGCAGGAGAAGCAGAAGCAGGAGAAGCAGAAGCAGAAGAAACATAAGAAGGAGAAGAAGCAGAAGGAGAAGCAGAAACAGAAGGAAAAGCAGAAATAGAAGCAGGAGCAGCAGAAGAAGCAGCAGCAGGAGAAGCAGAAGCAGAAGAAGCCGAAGAAGCAGAAGCAGAACCTGAAGTATGAGGAGATACAGGAGAAGCAGAAGAAGCAGAATCTGGAGAAGCTGAAGGAGAAGCAGAAGCAGAAAGAGAAGCAAAAGCAGAAGGAGAAGCAGAAGAAACAGAAGAAGCAGAGGCAGTAGCAGAAGAAGCAGAAGATGCAGAAGCAGAAGGAGAAGCAGACGTAGTAGTAGAAGCAGAATGAAGGAGAAGCATAAAGAGAAATAGAAGGAGAAGCAGGAGAAGCAGAGCAGGAGAAGCAGAATC
>NW_012312375.1:0-2266 GCF_000151885.1 Dipodomys ordii | reverse complement strand
GTATATAATATTTATTTCTAATGTCATTATGCTCTATGTTATGTAATATGTAGCACATTTGTGTATGGTTAAATTAAATGTTCCTTTATATATATATAAATATACATAAAAAAGAAAATGTGAATATTTTTACAAAATACCTCTCTTTCAGTGAGGCAGTTACAGTCTTGAAGCAAGCTGAGAGTCTCGCCTCAATCAGTTTATGTGTTCCACAAAATTATTATAATGTTTCTCATTTTTATTTAAGGGGTGAGAGTGATTATCTATTTGTCCATTACATTAGATATTAGAAAAATTTTTCTAAAATAATTTAATATTTTAGCTATTTTTAGTTTCTTTCATCAGTGTTATTCTTATAATACAGCTAAATGAAAACTTATGTATTCAAAGGGTATCTATTAGAACTTAAACTGAACAGTTCTATAAAATACAAATCCATTTTCTTTTTTGAGGGGGGTCCACTTGTGGAGCCTGAATTTTGAGCCTGGATGCTGTCCCTCAGCTCTTCAGCTCAAGGTTAGCGCTCTGCCACTTGAGCCATAGCGCCACTTCCGGCTTTTTTTCTTTTTGCTTATGTGGTGCTGAGGAATCAAACCCAGGGTCTCATGCATGCAAGGCAAGCGCTCTACCACTGCGCCACCTTCTGAGCCCCTACAAATCCATTTTCTACATATATAAATAATATTATCATAGGTACCATAGTCCATTTTGTGCTGCTGTAACAGAATTCCTGAGACTGGGCCCATTATACTGAACAAAATTATACTGGTCCATATCTCTGGAAACTTTGTGATGGGTATAAAATGATTCTTTACATGTTCTTTCATCCTATGTCAGAGAAGTAAAGAGAAGTGAACAAAGGACAAGAAGTCAAACTCACAACCTCAAGCAGATTTTAATTGCCATTAATCCATTCATATAGGGGAACCCTTCTCATCTAAACACCTCACATTGAGTCTAATACTCAAACATAATTTTACTGGTGATTATTTCAGTATTAAAGTAGATATAGTCAGCCCAGGTATATATGCTGTTTCATATAAAAAGTTTGCAAATGAACTGTAGAGATACAATGCTTTGTAAACAGGAAAGTGTGTGTGTGTGTCATTTCCTTCATCCAAGAAATGTTATCTCAAAATAATTTTTCCAAGTATCCATTTCCTTAAGGATGGTCAATATCATTCCTTCTGATGGATGAGTAGAATTCTATTGTGTATATATACCATATTTTTTTTTACCTATTAGACCACTGAAGGGCATCTGGGCTGATTGGATGTTTTGGCTATGGTAAATAATGCTGTTTTGAACATGGTTGTGCTGGTGACTTTAGTGTGGCCTTAAAGAGGGGAATGTGGGGAGAAAGCAGCCAAGAATTCATTGTATATACCATAGAATTGAGAAAAAATAGGGAAATGGTGGGTCAAAGGGTGTTGAAGAGGTTGAAGGGATGACATGGATCAACATGGATCATACACATCAATTGCTTTATGGCAAAAAATCAATACATAAAAAGAAAAATGAATGAAGGGGTAGATTAAGATGGGTGGTTAAGAACATTGAAAGGGGCAACATTGAACAAGATTCACTGTATTCATAAACTGCTTTGTGAATAGCAAATCCTTTGTAATGTTACTTAAAGATAATAAAAAAACAATTAAAAAGAACTGTAGGTCAAAAGCCAAAAAAAAGAAAAGAAAAGAAAAGAAAGAAAAAGAAAAATTGCCTCATTTTAAGCGTAGACATACTTTTTTTTTCTTTTATCAAGCACAAAGTTTAGACTTTACATGTTATTTTCATCTATCAGATATGAGATGATCCAGCAATTTAGCCCTTTAAGGGTCAAATCATTTGGAATATGACTGTAAAAACACATATGTTTCTTGTGTGCTTCTTGTCCACTATTCTTGCCCATCTGGCTGTATTGGTCATTTTTAATTGCCATTGAATAACTTATTTAAAAAAAGTCAGATGGCTTTGGTAGAATTAAAGGTGCCATCTCATGTTAAATATATTATATTTGGTTCATAAACATTTTGTTAACTAGTATTTTTCTGGTATTTGGATTACAAACTATATAGTGCATTGCTCCTATGCTTAAGTTGATGACATACTGAAGAAAATAACCAAACAATGCTAATATACTTATATGTATATGTATATAAAATACACTTGCATATAAAGAATGGAATTCCTCTGTTTGCAATCATTGCAATGCTATGGGAAATTTGTACTCAATGACAGGAAAATTATCAGTGCTTTCTCTTGA
>NW_012312374.1:0-2266 GCF_000151885.1 Dipodomys ordii | reverse complement strand
GAAGAAGAAGAAGCATAAGGAGAAGCATAAGGAGAAGCAGTAGAAGCAGTGGGAGAAGCAGAAGAAGGAGAAGCAGAAGCAGAAGCAGAAGGAGAAGCAGAAACAGAAGGAGAAGCAGAAAGAAAAGGAGGGGAAGCAGAAGAAGCAGGAGAAGCAGAAGCATAAGAATCCGAAGAAGCAGAAGCAGAACCTGAAGCAGAAGGAGAAGCAGGAGAAGCAGAAGAAGCAGAATCTGGAGAAGCAGAAGGAGAAGCAGAAGCAGAAAGAGAAGCAAAAGCAGAAGGAGAAGAAGAAGGAGAAGCAGAAGAAACAGAAGAAGCAGAGCCAGTAGCAGAAGAAGCAGAAGATGTAGAAGCAGAAGGAGAAGCACAAGGAAAAGCAGAAGAATGAGAAGGAGAAGGAGAAACAGAAGTAGAAGCAGAAAGAGAAGCAGAAGAAGGAGCAGGAGACGGAAAAGCAGCCGGAGAAGCAGAAAGAGCAGCAGAAGGAGAAGCAGGAGATACAGAAACAGGAGAAGCAGAAGTAGAAGAATCAGGAGAAGGACAAGAAGCAGAAGCAGAAGGAGAAGCAGAAACAGAAGGAGAAGCAGAAAGAGAAGGAGGGGAAGCAGAAGAAGCAGAAGCAGGAGAAGCAGAAGAATAAGAATCCGAAGAAGCAGAAGGAGAAGCAGGAGAAGCAGAAGAAGCAGAATCTGGAGAAGCAGAATGAGAAGCTGAAGGAGGAGCAGAAGCAGAAAGAGAATCAAAAGCAGAAGGAGAAGCAGAAGGAACAGAAGAAGTAGAAGCAGTAGCAGTTGTAGCAGAAGCAGAAGGAGAAGCCGAAGGAAAAGCAGAACAAGAAGGAGAAGGAGAAACAGAAGGAGAAGCAGAAGGAGAAGCAGAAAGAGAAGTAGGTAAAGCAGAAGAAGAAGAAGCAGAAGGAGAATCAGAAGGAGAAGCAGAAGAAGGAGAAGGAGAAGCATAAGCAGAAGAAGAAGCAGAAGGAGAAGCACGAGAAGCAGAAGAAGCAGAAGCAGAAGGAGAAGCAGGAAAAGCAGAAGAAGCAGAAGCAAAAGGAGAAGCAAAAGAAGGAGGAGCACCGCAGAGAAGAATTTGGAAGACCGGAAATTATAAGGGATAGGGAGAGATGTGGGTAAAAAATAGGGATAGATTGGTGTGGGGGGGCACAGGGAGAGTTAACTATGTCCTAGACCCAATGCAGGAAATAGGTTGGGTAGGATGCAAGTAGAGAGAGAGAGAAAAAGAAGAACGGGAAAGTGAAATGAAAAGAGACCAGAAAAAAAATTAGAAATGTATTTAGAGAGGAATGTGAGTATATTAAGATAAGGGGAGGGACATAGAGGAGAAATGAAACACTTAAAAAAATGCTTAAAATATTATATAGGTATAAAGAGGTAGTACTGCTATTAAGGAGTTTAAATCTCGGAGGTTTTGAATTGGGTAATATATTTGTGGGTTAAGTGTGCACACAATGGGGAATAGGGTTTACTAGTTAATTGCGGGTTTATCTGAGGATGTGAAGGACAAGAGCTAAGTCACATAAAGAAGGTCAAAAAAAAAAGAATAGATGAACAGGATAATAAAGGGAGGGAAAACAAGATCAGAAGTTCGGTAGAGCTAGACAAAAAACAAAAAGATAGTTAAGAAAGAAAGAAAAAGAGAGAGAAGACAAGAAAAGAAAGGAAATCGCACATTCACGTATTCCTAAAATAAAAATTATAAGAGGAAAAAAAGTTACTGGAAACCATTATTTTTCAAAAAAGGTAAAAATTAAGGATTAATAAAATTTTTAGAAAAGGAAAAAAAATTATATATATAAAGTACCAAAAAAAAAGAAAGAAAGAAAAGAAAAAAAAAAGTTCTTTGATTTTTTTTGGGGGGGGAGGGGTGGGAAGGATCCTCTATCTCCCTTTAGTCTGTAGCCAGCCTCTTGTTGGAGTCTCTGGTCAGCTTGAGGTCCTGTGGCTTGATTGGTTTCTTAAGTCAGTTTGTTCGAACAGGCAGAAAAATGCTCTGCTTTACCCAAGATTTTGGGATCCCCCTCCCAGATTAGTTTAATGGGAGGCAGATCTGCTTTGAGAATCACAAAAGAGGGGGATGCAGTGGTGAGGCTAGGTTCTGGGTAGAGTTGAGGGCTTTCACCAATCAGTAGCTTTTCTCTGGAGCTGATTTGTGAAGAATAGAAAAGAAAAAAAAACTCACAGAGCCCAGCCTGGAGCCATTCTCAGTGGTTTCTGTTTTTCCTTTGATTGTTGAGGCTGCTATGA
>NW_012312373.1:0-2266 GCF_000151885.1 Dipodomys ordii | reverse complement strand
TGGAGAAGCAGAAGGAGAAACAGAAGCAGAAGAAGCAGCAGAAGGAGAAGCAGGAGAAGAAGAAGAAGCAGAAGCAGAAGGAGAATTTAGAAGAAGGAGAAGGAGAAGGAAGAGCCGCAGAAGCAATAGGAGAAGCAGAAAGAGAAGCAGAAGCAGAATGAGAAGCAGAAAGAGAAGCAGTAGAAGCAGAAGAAGCAGGAAAAGCAGAAGCAGAAGAAAGAGAAGAAGACGAAGAAGAAGAAGAAGCATAAGGAGAAGCATAAGGAGAAGCATAAGGAGAAGTATAAGGAGAAGCAGTAGAAGCAGAAGAAGCAGAAGCAGGAGAAGCTGAAGCAGAAGAAAAAGAATAAGCAAAAGAAGCAGAAGCAGAAGCAGTGGGAGAAGCAGAAGAAGGAGAAGGAGAAGGAGCAGCAGAAGGAGAAGCAGAAGCAGAAAGAGAAGCAGAAACAGAAGGAGAACAAGAAGGAGAAGCAGGAGAATCAGAAGAAGCAGAAAGAGAAGGAGAAGAAGGAGAAGCAAAAGTAGAATCAGAAGAAACAGAAGAAGAAGAAGAAGAAGAAGAAGAAGAAAAAGAAGAAGAAGAAGAAGAAGAAGAAGAAGCAGAAGAAACAGAAGCAAAAGAAACAGAAGAAGGAGAAGAGCAGAAGGAGAAGCAGAAGCAGAAGGAGAAGCAGAAAGAAGCAAAAGAAGCAGGAGAAGCAGAAGCAGAAGAAACAGGAGAAGCCGAAGAAGCAGAAGCAGAATCTGAAGCAGAAGGAGAAACAGAAGAAGCAAAATCTGAAGCAGAAGCAGAAGAAACAGAAATAGTAGAATAAGCAGAAGCAGAAGCACCAGGACAAGCAGAAGAAGAAGGAGAAGGCGAAAGAGAAGGATTAGGAGTAGGAGAAGCAAAAGGATAAGCAGAAGTAGAAAGAGACGCAGAAGGAGAAGCAGCACGAGAAGTAGGAGAAGCAGGAGAAGCAGAAGCAGGAGAAGCAGAAGAAACAGAAGACGCAGTAGCAGAATGAGAAGCAGAAGGAGAAATTGAAGCAGAAGGAGAAGCAGAAGGAGAAGCAGAAGCAGAAGGAGAAGCAGAAGAAGAAGAAGGAGAAGCAGAAAGAGAAGCAGAAAGAGAAGCAGAACGAGAAGTAGGAGAAGCAGGAGAAGCAGAAGCAAGAGAAGCAGAAGAATCAGAAGACGCAGAAGCAGAATGAGAAGCAGAAGGAGAAATTGAAGCAGAAGGAGAAGCAGAAGCAGAAGGAGAAGCTGAAGAAGGAGAAGGAGAAGCAGAAAGAGAAGCAGAAAGAGAAGCAGAAAGAGAAGCACAACGAGAAGCAGGAGAAGCAGAAGCAGGAGAAGTAGAAGCAGAAGAAACATAAGAAGGAGAAGAAGCAGAAGCAGAAGCAGAAACAGAAGGAAAAGCAGAATAGAAGCAGGAGCAGCAGAAGAAGCAGCAGCAGGAGAAGCAGAAGCAGAAGGAGCCGAAGAAGCAGAAGCAGAACCTGAAGCATAAGGAGATACAGGAGAAGCAGAAGAAGCAGAATCTGGAGAAGCAGAAGGAGAAGCAGAAGCAGAAAGAGAAGCAAAAGCAGAAGGAGAAGCATAAGGAGAAGCAGAAGAAACAGAAGAAGTAGAGGCAGTAGCAGAAGATGTAGAAGCAGAAGGAGAAGCAGAAGGAAAAGCAGAAGAACGAGAAGGAGAAGGAGAAACAGAATGAGAAGCAGAAAGAGAAGCAGAAGAAGGAGCAGGAGAAGGAAAAGCAGCAGGAGAAGCATAAAAGAGAAGCAGAAGGAGAAGCAGGAGATGCAGAAACAGGAGAAGCAGAAGCAGAAGAAACACAAGAAGGACAAGAAGCAGAAGCAGAAGGAGAAGCAGAAACAGAAGGAGAAGCAGAAAGAGAAGGAGGGAAAGCAAAAGAAGCAGAAGCAGGAGAAGCAGAAGCATAAGAATGCGAAGACGCAGAAGCAGAACCTGAAGCAGAAGGAGAAGCAGGAGAAGCAGAAGAAGCAGAATCTGGAGAAGCAGAAGGAGAAGCAGAAGGAGAAGCAGAAGCAGAAAGAGAATCAAAAGCAGAAGGAGAAGCAGAAGAAACAGAAGAAGTAGAAGCAGTAGCAGGTGTAGCAGAAGCAGAAGGAAAAGCAGAAAAACAGGAAGGAGAAGGAGAAACAGAAGGAGAAGTAGAAGGAGAAGCAGAAAGAGAAGCAGGTAAAGCGGAAGAAGAAGAAGCAGAAGGAGAATCAGAAGGAGAAGCAGAAGAAGGAGAAGGGGAAACAGAAGCAGAAGAAGA
>NW_012312372.1:0-2266 GCF_000151885.1 Dipodomys ordii | reverse complement strand
AGAGCAGACGGAGAAGAAGGAGAAGGAGAAGCCGAAGCAGAAGAAGAAGCAGAAGGAAAAGCACAAGCAGAAGGAGATGCAGAAGGAGAAGCAGGAGATGCAGAAGAAGCAGAAGGAGAAGAAGAAGGAGAAGAATCAGAATCAGAAGAAGCAGAAGCAGAAATAGAAAGAGAAGCCGACGAAGAGAAGCAGAACGAGAAGCAGGAGAAGCAGGAGAAGCACAAGCGGGAGAAGCAGAAGAAGAAGAAACAGAAGAAGGAGAAGGAGCAGAAGCAGAAGGAGAAGCAGAAAGAGAAGCAGGAAAAGCAGAAGAAGCAGAAGCAGGAGAAGCAGAAGGAGAAGAAACAGGAGAAGGACAAGACGCAGAAGCAGAAGCAGAAGGAGAAGCAGAAACAGAAGGAGAAGCCGAAAGAGAAAGAGGGGTAGCAGAAGAAGCAGAAGCAGGAGAAGTAGAAGCATAAGAATCCGAACAAGCAGAAGCAGAACCTGAAGCAGAAGGAGAAGCAGGAGAAGCAGAAGAATCCGAATCTGGAGAAGCAGAATGGGAAGCTGAAGTAGAAGCAGAAGCAGAAGCAGAATGAGAATCAAAAGCAGAAGGAGAAGCAGAAGAAACAGAAGAAGCAGAAGCAGTAGCAGTTGCAGCAGAAGCAGAAGGAGAAGCAGAAGGAAAAGCAGAAGAACGAGAAGGAGAAGGAGAAACAGAAGGAGAAGCAGAAGGAGAATCAGAAGGAGAAGCAGAAGAAGCAGAAGGAGAAGCAGAAGGAGAAACAGAAGCAGAAGAAACATCAGAAAGAGAAGCAGAAGCAGAAGAAGATGCAGAAAGAGAAGCAGGAGAAGCAGAAGAAGCAGAAGCAGAAGGAGAAGTAGAAGAAGGAGAAGGAGAAGGAAGAGCCGCAGAAGCAATAGGAGAAGCAGAAAGAGAAGCAGAAGCAGAGTGAGAAGTAGAAAGAGAAGCAGTAGAAGCAGAAGAAGCAGGAGAAGCAGAAGCAGAGGAAAGAGAAGAAGACGAAGAAGAAGAAGAAGCATAAGGAGAAGCATAAGGAGAAGCATAAGGAGAAGTATAAGGAGAAGCAGTAGAAGCAGAAGAAGCAGAAGCAGGAGAAGCAGAAGCAGAAGAAAAAGAATAAGCAAAAGAAGCAGAAGCAGAAGCAGTGGGAGCAACAGAAGAAGGAGAAGGAGCAGCAGAAGGAGAAGTTGAAGCAGAAAGAGAAGCAGAAACAGAAGGAGAACAAGAAGGAAAAGCAGGAGAACCAGAAGAAGCAGGAGAAGAAGAAGCAGAAGAAACAGGAGAAGACGAAGAAGCAGAAGCAGAATCTGAAGCAGAAGGAGAAACAGAAGAAGCACAATCTGAAGCAGAAGCAGAAGAAACAGAAATAGTAGAATAAGCAGAAGCAGAAGCACCAGGACAAGCAGAAGAACAAGAAGGAGAAGGCGAAAGAGAAGGATTAGGAGTAGGAGAAGCAAAAGGATAAGCTGAAGCAGAAAGAGACGCAGAAGGAAAAGCAGCACGAGAAGTAGGAGAAGAAGGAGAAGCAGAAGCAAGAGAAGCAGAAGAAACAGAAGAACGCAGAAGCAGAATGAGAAGCAGAAGGAGAAATTGAAGCAGAAGGAGAAGCAGAAGAAGAAGGAGAAGTAGAAGCAGAAAGAGAAGCAGAACGAGAAGCAGGAGAAGCAGAAGCAGGAGAAGCAGAAACAGAAGAAGGAGAAGAAGCAGAAGCAGAAGGAGAAGCAGAAACAGAAGGAAAAGCAGAAAGAGAAGCAGAAGAAGCAGCAGCAGGAGAAGCCGAAGCAGAAGAAGCCGAAGAAGCAGAAGCAGAACCTGAAGCAGAAGGAGAAGCAGAAGAAGCAGAATCTGGAGAAGCAGAAGGAGAAGCAGAAGCAGAAAGAGAAGCTAAAGTAGAAGGAGAAGCAGAAGGAGAAGCAGAAGATACAGAAGAAGCAGAGGCAGTAGCAGAAGAAGCAGCAGATGCAGACGCAGAAGGAGAAGCAGAAGGAATAGCAGAAGAACGAGAAGGAGAAGGAGAAACAGAATGAGAAGCAGAAAGAGAAGCAGAAGAAGGAGCAGGAGAAAAAAACATCAGGAGAAGCAGAAAGAGAAGCAGAAGGAGAAGCAGGAAATGCAGAAACAGGAGAAGCAGAAGTAGAAGAAACAGGAGAAGGACAAGAAGCAGAAGCAGAAGGAGAAGCAGAAACAGAAGGAGAAGCAGAAAGAGAAGGAGGGGAAGCAGAAGAAGCAGAAGCAGACGGAGAAGCAGAAGAAGGAGAA
>NW_012312371.1:0-2266 GCF_000151885.1 Dipodomys ordii | reverse complement strand
AGAAAGAGAAGTAGAAGGAGAATCAGAAGGAGAATCAGAAGAAGGAGTACCAGAAGCAGAAGAAGCAGCAGAAGGAGAAGCAGAAGCAGAAAAAGATGCAGAACGAGAAGCAGGAGAAGCAGAAGAAGCAGAAGCAGAAGGAGAAGCAGAAGTAGGAGAAGGAGAAGGAGAAGGAAGTGCAGCAGAAGCAATAGGAGAAGCAGAAGGAGAAGCAGAAGCAGAATGAGAAGCAGAAAGAGAAACAGTAGAAGCAGAAGAAGCAGGAAAAGCAGAAGCAGAAGAATGAGAAGAAGAAGAAGAAGACGAAAAAGAAGAAGAAGAGGAAGAAGAAAAGAAGCAGCAGCATAAGGAGAAGCATAAGGAGAAGCATAAGAAGAAGCGGTAGAAGCAGAAGCAGGAGAAGCAGAAGCAGAAGAAAAAGAATAAGCAAAAGAAGCAGAAGCAGTGGGAGAAGCAGAAGTAGGAGAAGGAGAAGGAGCAGCAGAAGGAGAAGCAGAAGCAGAAAGAGAAGCAGAAACAGAAGGAGAACAAGAAGGAGAAGCAGGAGAATCAGAAGAAGCAGAAGTAGAAGCAGAAAGAGAAGGAGAAGAAGGAGAAGCAGAAGTAGAATCAGAAGAAACAGTAGAAGAAGAAGCAGAAGAAACAGAAGCAAAAGAAACAGAAGAAGGAGAAGAGCAGAAGCAGAAGCAGAAGGAGAAGCAGAAGCAGAAGGAGAAGCAGAAAGAGAAGCAGGAGAAGCAGAAGAAGCAGGAGAAGCAGAAGCAGAAGAAACAGGAGAAGCCGAAGAAGCAGAAGCAGAATCTGAAGCAGAAGGAGAAACAGAAGAAGCACAATCTGAAGCAGAAGCAGAAGAAACAGAAATAGTAGAATAAGCAGAAGCAGAAGAACCAGGAGAAGCAGAAGAAGAAGAAGAAGGAGAAGGCGAAAGGGAAGGATTAGGAGTAGGAGAAGCCAAAGGATAAGCAGAAGCAGAAAGAGACGCAGAAGGAGAAGCAGCAAGACAAGTAGGAGAAGCAGGAGAAGCAGAAGCAGGAGAAGCAGAAGAAACAGAAGACGCAGAAGCAGAATGAGAAGCAGAAGGAGAAATTGAAGCAGAAGCAGAAGGAGAAGCAGAAAGAGAAGCAGAAGAAGCAGTAGCAGGAGAAACAGAAGCAGAAAAAACAGAGGAAGCCCAAGAACCAGAAGGAGAATCTGAAGCAGAAGGAGAAGCAGAAGCAGCAGAAACTGGAAAAGCAGAAGCAGAAGAAGCTGGAAAAACAGAAGCAGAAGAAACAGAACAAGCAAAAGAAGCAGAAGCAGAACGAGAAGCAGAAGAAGAAGAAGGAGAAAGAGACGGAGTAGGAGTAGGAGGAGCAGAAGCATAATTAGAAGCAGAAAGAGAAGCAGAAGGAGAAACAGAAGAAGCAGAAACAGGAGAAGAAGAAGCAGAAGCAGAATGAGAAGCACAAGAAGGAGAAATTGAAGGAGAAGGAGAATGAGACGGAGAAGCAGAAGGAGAAGTAGGAGAAGCAGAAGAAGAAGTAGAAGGAGAAGCAGAAGCAGAAGAAACAGAAGAAGGAGAAGAGCAGAAGCAGAAGCAGAAGGAGAAGCAGAAGCAGAAGAAACAGAAGCTGAAGCAGCAGAAGAAGAAACAGAAAAAGCAGAAGAAGCAGAAGAAGAAGCAGCAGGAGAAGCAGAAGAAGAAGAAGGAGAAGGAGAACGAGAAGTATTAGGAGTAGGAGAAACAGAAGGATAAGCAGAAGCAGAAAGAGAAGGAGAATGAGAAGGAGAAGCAGAAGAAGCATAAGCAGGAGAAGCAGAAGCAGAATGAAAAGCAGAAGAAGGAGAAATTGAAACAGAAGAAGATGCAGAATAAGAAGCAGAAGCAGAAGGAGAAGCAGAAGAAGGAGAAGCAGAAGGATAAGCATAAAGAGAAACAGAAGGAGAAGCAGGAGAAGCAGAAGCAGAAGAAGGAGAAGAAGAAGAAGCAGAAAGAGAAGTAGAAACAGAAGGAGAAGCAGAAATAGAAGGAGAAGAAGCCGAAGAAGCAGAAGCAGAACCTGAAGCACAAGGAGAAGCAGGAGAAGCAGAAGAAGCAGAATCTGGAGAAGAAGAAGGAGAACTAGAGAGAGAAGCAGAAGCAGAAAGAGAAGCAAAAGCAGAAGGAGAAGCAGAAGGAGAAACAGAAGAAATAGAAGAAGCAGAAGCAGTAGCAGAAGAAGCTGAAGATGCAGAAGCAGAAAGAGAAGCAGAAGGAATAGCAGAAGAACGAGAAGGAGAAGGAGAA
>NW_012312370.1:0-2266 GCF_000151885.1 Dipodomys ordii | reverse complement strand
GTGAAGCAGAAGGAGATGCAGATACAGATAGAGAAGCTGAAACAGAAGGAGAATTATTTTTTGATTTTGTTGGAGAATCAGAAGAAGCAGAAGCAGATTGAGTTAGCAGAAGAAGGAGAAGGAGAAGCAGAAACAGAGGATAGGAAGGAGAAGCAGAAGAAGCAGAAGCGGGAGAAGCAGCAGAAGAAGAAGAAACAGATGAAGGAGAAGGAGCAGAAGGAGAATTTGAAGCAAAAGGAGAAGCAGAAAGAGAAGCAGAAGAAGCAGTAGCAGGAGAAGCAGAAGCAGAAGAAACAGAAGAAGCCGAAGAAGCAGAAGCAGGACCTGAAGCAGAAGAAACAGATCAAGCAGAAGCAGAAGAAGCAGAAGCAGATCGAGAAGCTGAAGAAGAAGAAGGAGAAGGAGAAAGAGAAGGATTAGGAGTAGGAAGAGCAGAAGGAAAATCAGAAGCAGAATGAGAAGCAGAAGGAGCTGCAGAAGGAGAAGCAGAAGGAAAATCAGAAGGAGAAGCAGAAGAAGGAGAAGCAGAAACAGATGGAGAAGCAGATAGAGAAGGAGGGGAAGCAGAAGATGCAGAAGCAGGAGAAGCAGAAGCATAAGAATCCGAAGAAGCAGAAGCAGAACCTGAAGCAAAAGGAGAAGCAGGAGAAGCAGAAGAAGCAGAATCTGGAGAAGCAGAATGACAAGCTGAAGGAGAAGCAGAAGCAGAAAGAGAATCAAAAGCAGAAGGAGAAGCAGAAGAAACAGAAGAAGTAGAAACAGTAGCAGTTTTAGCAGAAGCAGAAGGAGAAGCCGAAGGAAAAGCAGAAGAACAAGAAGGAGAATTAGAAACAGAAGGAGAAGCAGAAGGAGAAGCAGAAAGAGAAGCAGGTAAAGCAGAAGAAGAAGAAGAAGAAGCAGAAGGAGAATCAGACGGAGAACAGAAGTAGGAGAAGGAGAAGCAGAAGCAGAAGAAGATGCAGAAGGAGAAGCAGGAGAAGCAGAAGAAGCAGAAGCAGAAGGAGAAGCAGAAAAAGCAGAAGAAGCAGAAGCAATAGGAGAAGCAAAAGAAGGAGGAGGAGAAGGAGAAGCAGAAGCAGAAGAAGAAGCATAAGGACAAGCACAAGCAGAAGGAGATGCAGAAGGAGAAGCAGGAGAAGCAGAAGAAGCAGAAGCTAAAGGAGAAGCAGAAGTAGGAGAAGGAGAAGGAGGAGAATCAGAAGCAGAAAAGAAGCAGAAGCGGAATGAGAAGCAGAAAGAGAAGCAGGAGAAGCACAAGAAGCAGAAGCAAGAGAAGCCGAAAGAGAAGAAGCAGAAACAGAAGCAGAAGTATAAGCAGAAACAGAAAGAGAAGCAGCAGAAGAAGTAGAACCAGAAATTCAGGCAGGGGAAACAGAAGAAGCAGAAGCAGAAGGAGAAGCAAAAAGAGAAGAAGAAGGAGAAGTAGAAGAAGCAGCAGAAGGAGAAGCAGCAGAAGAAGCAGAAAAACAAGTAGGAAAAGCAGAAATAGAAAGAGAAGTAGAAGCAGAAGAAGGAGAAGCAGAAGAAGAAGCAGTAGAAGCATAAGAAGCAGAAGCAGGAGAAGCAGAATCAGAAGAGAAAGAAGAAGCATAAGAAGCAGAAGCAGAAGCAGAGGGAGAAACAGAAGAAGGAGCATCAGAAGGTGAAGCAGAAGGAGATGCAAAAACAGAAAGAGAAGCAGAAACATAAGGAGAAGAAGAAGGAGAAGTTGGAGAATCAGAAGAAGCAGAAGCAGAAGCAGAAAGAGAAGCAGAAGAAGGAGAAGGAGAAGCAGAAGCAGAGGAAAGGAAGGAGAAGCAGAAGAAGCAGAAGAGGGAGAAGCAGAAGAAGAAGAAGAAGAAGAAGAAGAAGAAGAAGAAGAAGAAGAAGAAGAAGAAGAAGAAGAAGAAGAAGAAGAAGAAGAAGAAGAAGAGGAAGAAGAGGAAGAAGAGGAAGATGAGGAAGAAGAAGAAGAAGAAGAAGAAGAAGAAAAAGAAACAGAAGAAGGAGAAGGAGCAGAAGGAGAAGCAGAAGCAAAAGGAGAAGCAGAAAGAGAAGGAGAAGAAGCAGTAGCAGGACAAGCAGAAGAAGAAACAGAAGAAGCCGAAGAAACAGAAGCAGGACCTGAAGCAGAAGAAACAGAACAAGCAGAAGAAGCAGAAGCAGAAGCAGAAGGAGAAGCAGAACGAGAAGCAGAAGAAGAAGAAGAAGAAGAAGGAGAAAGAGAAGGATTAGGAGTAGGAAGAGCAGAAGGAGAACAGAAGCAGAACGAGAAGCAGAAAGAGCA
>NW_012312369.1:0-2267 GCF_000151885.1 Dipodomys ordii | reverse complement strand
GGAGAAGCAGAAGCTGAAAGAGAATCAAAAGCAGAAGGAGACGCAGAAGAAACAGAAGAAGCAGTAGCAGTTGCAGCAGAAGCAGAAGGAGAAGCAGAAAGAAAAGCAGAAGAACGAGAAGGAGAAGGAGAAACAGAAGGAGAAGCAGAAGGAGAATCAGAAGGAGAAGCAGAAGAAGCAGAAGGAGAAGCAGAAGCAGAAGAAGCAGAAGGAGAAGCAGAAGGAGAAACAGAAGCAGAAGAAGCAGCAGAAGGAGAAGCAGAAGCAGAAGAAGATGCAGAAGGAGAAGCAGGAGAAGCAGAAGAAGCAGAAGCAGAAGGAGAAGTAGAAGTAGGAGAAGGAAGAGCCGCAGAAGAAATAGGAGAAGCAGAAGCAGAATGAGAAGCAGAAAGAGAAGCAGTAGAAGCAGAAGAAGCAGGAAAAGAAGAAGCAGAAGAAAGAGAAGAAGAAGAAAAAAAAGAAGAAGAAGAAGAAGAAGAAGAAGAACAAGAAGAAGAAGAAGAAGAAGAAGAAGGAGGAGGAGGAGGAGGAGGAGGAGGAGGAGGAGGAGGAGGAGAAGGAGAAGCATAAGGAGAAGCAGTAGAAGCAGAAGAAGCAGAAGCAGGAGAAGCAGAAGCAGAAGAAAAAGAATAAGCAAAAGAAGCAGAATCAGAGGGAGAAGCAGAAGAAGGAGAAGGAGCAGAAGGAGAAAGAGAAGCAGAAGGAGAATCAGAAGGAGAAGCAGAAGAAGGAGAAGCAGAAGCAGAAGAAGCAGCAGAAGGAGAAGCAGAAGCAGAAGAAGATGCAGAAGGAGAAGCAGGAGAAGCAGAAGAAGCAGAAGCAGAAAGAGAAACAGAAGTAGGAGAAGGAGAAGGAGAAGGAAGGGCAGCAGAAGCAATAGGAGAAGCATTAGGAGAAGCAGAAGCAGAATGAGAAGCAAAAAGAGAAGCAGTAGAAGCAGAAAAACCAGGAGAAGCAGAAGAAAGAGAAGAAGAAGAAGAAGAAGAAGAAGAAGAAGAAGAAGAAGAAGAAGAAGAAGAAGAAGAAGAAGAAGAAGAAGAAGAAGAAGGAGAAGCATAAGGAGAAGCATAAGGAGAAGCATTAGGAGAGCATAAGGAGAAGCATAAGGAGAAGCATAAGGAGAAGCATAAGGAGAAGCAGTAGATGCAAGAGAAGCAGAAGAAATAGAATAAGCAAAAGAAGCAGAAGCAGTGGGAGAAGCAGAAGAAGGAGAAGGAGCAGCAGAAGGAGAAGCAAAAGCAGAAAGAGAAGCAGAAACAGAAGGAGAAAAAAAGGAGAAGCAGGAGAATCAGAAGAAGCAGAAGTAGAAACAGAAAGAGAAGTAGAAGAAGGAGAAGCAGAAGTAGAATCAGAAGAAACAGAAGAAGAAGAAGAAGAAGAAGAAGAAACAGAAGCAAAAGAAACAGAAGAAGGAGAAGAGCAGAAGCAGAAGCAGAAGGAAAAGAAGAAGCAGAAGGAGAAGCAGAAAGAGAAGCAGGAGAAGCTGAAGAAGCAGGAGAACAAGAAGCAGAAGAACAAGGAGAAGCCGAAGAAGCAGAATCTGAAGCAGAAGGAGAAACAGAAGAAGCACAATGTGAAGCAGAAGCAGAAGAAACAGAAATAGTAGAATAAGCAGAAGCAGAAGCACCAGGAGAAGCAGAAGAAGAAGAAGGAGAAGGAGAAAGAGAAGGAATAGGAGTAGGAGAAGCAAAAGGATAAGCAGAAGCAGAAAGAGACGCAGAAGGAGAAGCAGCACGAGAAGTAGGAGTAGCAGGAGAAGAAGAAGCAGGAGAAGCAGAAGAAACAGAAGGCGCAGAAGCAGAATGAGAAGCAGAAGGAGAAATTGAAGCAGAAGCAGAAGCAGAAGGAGAAGCAGAAGCAGAAGAAGAAGCAGAAGAAGGAGAAGGACAAGGAGAAGCAGAAAGAGAAGCAGAAAGAGAAGCAGAACGAGAAGCAGGAGAAGCAGAAGCTGGAGAAGCCGAAGCAGAAGAAACAGAAGAAGGGGAAGAAGCAGAAGCAGAAGGAGAAGCAGAAACAGAAGGAAAAGCAGAAAGAGAAGCAGGAGAAGCAGAAGAAGCAGCAGCAGAAGAAGCAGAAGCAGAAGAAGCCGAAAAAGCAAAAGCAGAACCTGAAGCAGAAGGAGAAGCAGGAGAAGCAGAAGAAGCAGAATCTGGAGAAGCAGAAGGAGAAGCAGAAGCAGAAAGAGAAGCAAAAGCAGAAGGAGAAGCAGAAGAAACAGAAGAAGCAGAGGCAGTAGCAGAAGAAGCAGAAGATTCAGAAGCAGAAGG
>NW_012312368.1:0-2267 GCF_000151885.1 Dipodomys ordii | reverse complement strand
GGGGACACAGCGGAGACACAGCGGGGACTCAGCTGGGGATACAGCGGGGGACAACGCGGGACACCACGGAACACAGCGGGACACAGCGCGAAACAGCGGTGACCCTTCGGGGACACAGCGGGACACAGCGGGGGACACAGCGGGACACAGCGGGTGACACAGCAGAACACAGTGGGGGACACAGCGAGGACACAGTGGGACACAGCAAGACACAGCATCGAAACAGTGGGGACACAGCGGTACACAGCGGGGTACACAGCTGGGGACACAACGGGACACAGCGGGGGACACAGCGAGGACACAGTGGGACACAGCAGGACACAGCGGGGACACTGCGGGAACATAGCGGGACACAGCGGGGTACACAGCGGGACACAGCTTGGGACACAGCGGGGATACAGCGGGACACAGCGGGGGACACAGCTAGGACACAGCGGGACACAGCGGGACACAATGGGGACACAAAGGGGACTCAGCGGGGGAAACAGAGGGGGAAAAAGCGGGACACCATGGGACACAGTGTGACAGCAGGACACAGAGGGAACACTGCGTCGACACAGCGGGACAAAGCGGGGGACACAGCGGGACACAGCGGGAGACACAGCGGGACAAAATGGGACACAGCGGGGGACACAGTAGGACAGAGCAGGGGACACAGTGGGGGACAGAGGGAGACACCACGAATAACAGAGCAAGGACACAGCGGGACCCAGCGGGACACAGCCTTGATACAGCAGGATTCACAGCGTTACACAGCGGGTTACACAGCTGGGGACACAAACGGACACAGTGGTGGACACAGCGGGACACAGCAGGACAAAGTGGGACACAGACGGGATAAAGCGTGAGACACAGCGGGGGACAGAGCGGGAGACAGCAGGGGACACAGCGAGGACACAGAGGGACACAGCGGGGACACAGCGGGGACTCAGCTGGGGACACAGCGGGGGACAAAGCGGGACACCACTGACACAGCGGGACACAGCGCGAAACAGCGGTGACCCTGCGGGGACACAGCGGGACACAGCGGGACAGAGTGGGGGACACAGCGGGTCACAGCGGGGGACAGACCGTGAGACACAGCGAGACACATCAGAGACAAAGCTATACACAGCGGGGTACATAGAGGGACACAGCGGGGAAACAGCGGGGGACACAGCGGGACACAGCGGGGAACACAGCGAGGACACAGCGGGACACAGCGGGACACAGCGTCGATACAGCGAGGACACAGTGGGACACAGCGGGGTACACAGCTGGGGACACAACGGGACACAGCGGGGGACACATTGAGGACACAGCAGGACACAGAGGGGGACACAGGGGGGACACAGCGGGACACAGCGGGGGACACAGTGAGTACACATTTGGACACAGCGGGGACACAGCGGGACTCAGCGGGGGACACAGCAGTACACATCGGGACACAGCGGGACACAGCGGCGGACACAGAGGGGTACACAGCAGGACACAGCGAGGACACAGCGGGACCCAGCGGGACACAGCGTCATTACAACGGGGACACAGCGGGACAGAGCTGGGTACACAGCTGGGGACACAATGGGGCACAGCGGGGGGCACAGCGAGGACACAGTGGGACACAGCGGGACACAGCGGGGACATTGCGGGAACATAGCGGGACACAGCGGGGTACACAGCTAGGACACAGCGGGACACAGTGGGGACACAAAGGGGACTCAGAGGGGGAAACAGTGGGGAAAAAAGCGGGACACCATGGGACACAGTGTGACACAGCAGGACACAGAGGGAACACTGCGTCGACACAGCAGGACAAAGCAGGGGACACAGGGGGACACAGCGGGACACAGCGGGGGACACAGCGGGGGACAGTGGAGACAAAGAGAGGACACAGCGGGACACAGCGGTGACACAGCTGGACACAACGGAGTACACAGCGGGACACAGCGGGCACAAAGCGGGGACAGAGCGGGACACAGCTGGACACAGCAGGACATAGCGGGGGACACAGCGGGACACAGAGGGGGACACAGTGAGGACACAGTGGGACACAGCGGGGGACACAGCGAGAACACAGCGGTGACACAGCTGGACACAACGAAGTACACAGCGGGACACAGCGGGCACACAGCGTGGAACACAGGGAGGACACAGCAGGACTGAGTGGGACACAGCGTCGATACAGCGGGGACACAGCGGGACAGAGTGGTACACAGACGGGGATAAAGCGTGAGACACAGCGGGGGGACACAGTGGGGGACACAGCGGGTATTAAAGGGGGGGACACA
>NW_012312367.1:0-2267 GCF_000151885.1 Dipodomys ordii | reverse complement strand
AGCGGCGACACAGCGTGACACATCGGGACACAGAGGGACACAGCTTTGGACACAGCGGGGGACAGAGGGAACACACCGGTGGACAACGGGGACACAGCAGGACAGTACGGGGGTCACAGTGGGAAACAGCGGAGACACAGGGGGACACAGGGGGCGACACAGAGGGACACAGCAGGACACAGCGGGACAGAGCGGGGACCAAGCGAGGACAGAGCGGGACACAGAGGTACACAGCGAGGGACACAGCGGGGGAAAGTGGGGACAAACCGGGGAACAACGGGGACACAGCAGGAGAGAGCTGGGACACAGCGAGGACACAGCGGGACACAGCGGGGACACAGCGAGTACACAGCGGGGACACAGCAGGACACAGCGGGGACTCAGCGGGGGACACAGAAAAGAACACAGCGGGATACAGCGGGGGACACAGAGGAACACAGCGGGACACAGCCGGACACAGCTGCGGACACAGCCGGTGACACAGCGGGGGAAACAGTGGGAAACAGCGGTGACACAGCCGGACACAGCAGGACACAGCTGGAAACAGCGGGGACACAGCGAGGACACAGCGGGACACAGCAGGACACAGAGGGGACACAGCGGAGGACAGCAGGGAGACACAGCGGGGACACAGCGGGGACACAGTGGAACACAGTGGGGACACAGCGGGAGACAGTTGGGAGACACAGCGGGGACACAGCGGGGACACATCGGTACACAGCGGGACACAAGGGGTACACAGCAGGACACAGCGGGACACAGCGGGAAACACAACCGGACACAGCGGGGGACAGAGCGGGACACAGCGGGGGACACTGCGGGACAAAGCGGGACACAGTGGGGACAGAGTGGGACACAGCGGGGACACAGCGGGGGACAAAGTGGGGACACAGCGGGACACAGAGGGACTCAGCGGTTACACCGCGTGGACACACCAGGGACACAGCAGGACACAGCGGGATACAGCGGAGACAAAGCGGGGACACAGTGAGACACAGCGAGTGCACAGCGGGACACAGCGTAGGACACAGCGGGGGACAGCGGTGACACACCGGCGGACAGCGGGGACACAGCGGGACACAGGGGGACACAGCGGGGGACACAGCGGGACACAGTGGGGGACCCAGCGGGGGAAACAGCGGGACACCGCTGGGGACACAGCGAGGACAAAGCGGGACACAGCGGGGGACACAGCGGGGGACACAGTGGGACACAGCGGGGACACAGAGGGACTCAGCGGTTACACAGGGAGGACACACCAGGGACACAGCGGGACACAGCGGAGACAAAGCGGGGACACAATGAGACACAGCGAGGACACAGCGGGACACAGCGGAGGACACAGCGGGGGAAAGCGGGGACACACCAGCGGACAGCAGGGACACAGCGGGACACAGCGGGATACAGCGGGGGACACAGTGGGAAACAGTGGGGGACACAGCGGGGGACACAGCGGGACACAGCTGGGGACACAGCGAGGACACTGCGGGGCACAGCGGGGGACACAGTGGGGGACAGCGGGGACACACATGCAGACAGCGGGGACACAACGGGACACAGCGGGGGACATCGGGGACACACCGGGACACAGCGGGACACAGCGGGGATACAGCAGGGACACAGCGGGTCACAGCGGGGTCACAGTGTGGGACACAGCGAGGACACAGCGGGACAAAGGGGGACACAGCGGGGACACAGCAGGACACAGCGGGGACACAGCGGGGACACAGCTGGGACACAGCGGGGGACACAGTGGGACACAGCGCGGACACAGAGGGACTCAGCGGTTACACCGCGAGGACACACCAGGGACACAGCGGGACACAGCAGAGACAAAGCGGAGACACAGTGAGACACAGCGAGGACACATCGGGACACAGCGGAGGACACAGCGGGGGACAGCGGTGACACACCGGCGGACAGCGGGGACACAGCGGGACACAGGGGGACACAGCGGGAGACACAGCGGGACACAGTGGGGGACACAGTGGGGGACACAGCGGGACACAGCTGGGGACACAGCGAGGACACAGCGGGACACAGCGGGACACAGCGGAACACAGCGGGTGACACAGCGGGGGACAGCGGGGACATACGGGACACAGCAGGGGATATCGGGGACTAGCGGGACACATTGGGACACAGCATTGTACACAGCAGGGACACAGCGGGCCACAGCGGGGGACACAGTGTGGGGACTCAGCGTAGGATCAGCGGGACTAGAAGGATACATTGAGAGGACACAGCGTGACTCTGGGGGCCTCTCT
>NW_012312366.1:0-2267 GCF_000151885.1 Dipodomys ordii | reverse complement strand
GCAGGAGAAGCTGAAAAAGGAGAAGGAGAAGGCGAAAGAGAAGGATTAGGAGTAGGAGAAGCAAAAGGATAAGCAGAAGCAGAAAGAGACGCAGAAGGAGAAGCAGCACGAGAAGTAGGAGAAGCAGAAGCAGGAGAAGCAGAAGAAACAGAAGACGCAGAAGCAGAATGAGAATCAGAAGGAGAAATTGAAGCAGAAGCAGAAGGAGAAGCAGAAGAAGGAGAAGGAGAAGCTGAAAGAGAAGCACAACGAGAAGCAGGAGAAGCAGAAGCAGGAGAAGCAGAAGCAGAAGAAACATAGGAAGGAGAAGAAGCAGAAGCAGAAGGAGAAGCAGGAGCATAACCTGAAGCTGAAGGAGAAGCAGGAGAAGCAGAAGAAGCAGAATCTGGAGAAGCAGAAGGAGAAGCAGAAGTTGAAAGAGAAGCAAAAGCAGAAGGAGAAGCAGAAGGGGAAGCAGAAGAAACAGAAGAAGCAGAGGCAGTAGAAGAAGAAGCAGAAGATGCAGAAGCAGAAGGAGAAGCAGAAGGAAAAGCAGAAGAACGAGAAGGAGAAGGAGTAGGAGAAACAGAAGGAGAAGCAGAAAGAGAAGCAGAAGAAGGAGCAGGAGAAGGAAAAGCAGCAGGATAAGCAGAAAGTGCAGCAGAAGGAGAAGCAGGAGATGCAGAAACTTGAGAAGCAGAAGCGGAAGTAACACAAGAAGGACAAGAAGCAGAAGCAGAAGGAGAAGCAGAAACAGAAGGAGAAGCAGGAAGAGAAGAGGGAAAGCAGAAGAAGCAGAAGCAGGAGGAGAAGCAGGAAAAGCAGAAGAAGGAGAAGCAAAAGAAGGAGAAGGAGAAGCAGAAGCATAAGGACAAGCACAAGCAGAAGGAGGTGCAGAAGGAGAAGCAGGAGAAGCAGAAGAAGCAGAAGTTGAAGGAGAAGCAGAAGTAGGAGAAGGTGAATGAGGAGAAGCAGAAGGAGAAGCAGAAGCAGAATGAGAAGCAGAAAGAGAAGCAGGAGAAGGACAAGAAGCAGAAGCAGGAGAAGCCGAAAGAGAAGAAGCAGAAGAAGCAGAAACATTAGCAGAAGGAGAAGCAGAAGCAGAAGGAGAAGCAGCAGAAGAAGTAGAACCAGAAATTCAGGCAGGAGAAACAGAAGAAGCAGAAGCCGAAGCAGAAGGAGAAGCAAAAAGAGAAGCACAAGGAGTAGTAAAAGAAGCAGCAGAAGGAGAAGCAGCAGAAGAAGCAGAAAAACAAGCAGGAGAAGCAGAAGCAGAAAGAGAAGTAGAAGCAGAAGAAGGAGAACCAGAAGAAGAAGCAGTAGAAGCATAAGAAGCAGAAGCAGGAGAAGCATAAGCACAAAGAAAAAGAAGAAGCATAAGAAGCAGAAATAGAAGCAGAGGGAGAAATAGAAGAAAGAAGGAGCAGCAGAAGGTGAAGCAGAAGGAGATGCAGAAGCAGAAAGAGAAGCAGAAACAGAAGGAGAAGTTGGAGATTCAGAAGAAGCAGAAGCAGAAAGAGAAGCAGAAGAGGGAGAAGGAGAAGCAGAAGCAGAAGGACAATAAGGAGAAGCAGAAGAAGCAGAAGCGGGAGAAGCAGAAGAAGAAGAAGAAGAAGAAACACAAGAAGGAGAAGAAGCAGAAGGAGAAGCAGAAATAGAAAGAGAGGCAGAAGAAGCAGTTGCAGGAGAAGCAGAAGGAGAAGAAACAGAAGAAGCTGAAGAAGCAGAAGGAGAACCTGAAGCAGAAGGAGAAGCAGAAGCATCAGAGGCTGGAAAAGCAGAAGCAGAAGATACAGAACAAGCAGAAGAAGCAGAAGCAGAACGAGAAGCAGAAGAATAAGAAGGAGAAAGAGAAGGATTAGGAATAGGAGGAGCAGAAGCAGAATTAGAAGCAGAAAGAGAAGCAGAAGGAGAAGCAGAAGGAGAAACAGAAGAAGCAGAAGCAGGAGAAGCAGAAGCAGAAGCAGAATGAGAAGCACAAGAAGGAGAAATTGAAGGAGAAGGAGAATAAGACGGAGAAGCAGAAGGAGAAGTAGGAGAAGCAGAAGAAGGAGAAGCAGAAGAAGGAAAAGCAGAAGCAGAAGAAACAGAAGAAGGAGAAGAGCAGAAGCAGAAGGAGAAACAGAAGCAGAAGGAGAAGCAGAAGAAGCAGAAGCTGAAGCCGAAGAAACTGAAAAAGCAGAAAAAGAAGAAGAAGCAGAAGAAGAAGAAACAGGAAAATCATAAGAAGAAGAAGGAGAAGGAGAAAGAGAAGGATTAGGAGTAGGAGAAACAGACGGATAAGCAGA
>NW_012312365.1:0-2267 GCF_000151885.1 Dipodomys ordii | reverse complement strand
TCACACGGGGGAAGGGGTAGGGCGAGATGGGAAGGGATGGGAAGGGGACAACAAAGGAGGAGGCAACAATGCTTGATAAGAAATGCACTCATTACCTTGCCCTGCAATTGTAACCCCTCTGTACAGTATTTTCACAATAAAAAACAATTCACAAAGTTTAAAAAAAAAAAAAAACACGACTCCTAGACAGGCACCAGTGGCTCACACCTGGAATCTTAGCTACTCAGCAGTCTGAGATCTGAGGATGGGAGATTCAAACAAACCCAGACCGAAGTCCAACAGCCAGTAAAGCATTTCAAATGGGTTTGTTCCTCCTCATTGGAATTACTGACATGTTAAAGAAAACACTTGCTTCATGTATTTAAATGCACCCAACAGTTTCTATGGGTTGTAGCAGAGCACACTGTGTCCACAAGCACCCAACAGTCTCTATGGGGCTGTAACACACTGTCCACAAGCACCCAACAGTCTCTATGGGGCTGTAACACACTGTCCACAAGCACCGAACAGTCTCTATGGGGCTGTAGCACACTGTCCACATGCACCCAACAGTCTCTATGGGGCTGTAGCACACTGTGTCACAAGCACCCAACAGTCTCTATGGGGCTGTAACACACTGTCCACAAGCACCCAACAGTCTCTATGGGGCTGTAGCACACTGTCCACATGCACCCAACAGTCTCTATGGGGCTGTAGCACACTGTCCACAAGCACCCAACAGTCTCTATGGGGCTGTAGCACACTGTGTCACAAGCACCCAACAGTCTCTTTGGGGCTGTAGCACACTGTGTCACATGCACCCAACAGTCTCTATGGGGCTGTAGCACACTGTGTCACAAGCACCCAACAGTCTCTATGGGCTGTAGCACACTGTGTCACATGCACCCAACAGTCTCTATGGGGCTGTAGCACACTGTGTCACAAGCACCCAACAGTCTCTTTGGGGCTGTAGCACAATGTGTCACATGCACCCAACAGTCTCTTTGGGGCTATAGCAGAGCACACTGGTTCAAAGCCAGCCTGGGAAGGAAAGGCCATGAGATTCTTATCTCCAATAAACCACTCAGGAAAAAAAACCAGAAGTGGTGCTGTGGCTCAAGTGGTAGAGTGCTCACCTTGAGCTGAAGAGCTGAGGGATAATGCCCAGGCCCAGAGTTCAAGCCCCACAACCAACAACAACAACAAAAAAAATCTAAGGAGTTAAAAGCTAGGGAAGAAAGCAGAAACAATAGTCCCGTTACGCTGAGGAAGGGAGGACATGGCAAGCAGCTAACACTGATTTGCAGTGTGGTGTTGACCTGCAGAGGTGACCACAGTCACCCGTGAGGCCAGTTGCATGAGCTGTAGGGGGGGGGGGACGCCCGTCCTGTGCTTATCTCCAAGCCCGGCTGAGGACCCTCGTCCAGCATGGACTCTAAAGAAAGGGTGTTGCAGGCTTCCTGCCATCACAAACAGACCCTCTGGTCTGGAGGCTGCTGATGGGAGTAAAGGCAGCATATGGGAGACGTATTATTCTAGCACTTATTTATGCTGTGGTAGTAGGGTCTGAACTCAGGGCCTCATGGTTCCTCAGCTGGCTTGGTTGGTTGGTACTCTCCTACTTGAGCCACATCTCCAGCCCACCTTTTGGATGGCGTATCATGGAATTTTCTTCCCAAGCAGCCTTAGAATCACACCCTCTGGATTTCAGCTTCCTGAACAGCTGTGCCACTGACGCGTGCTGACACCCTTATTTTTAAAAGTGGCACTACTCACCTTGGGGTAAGAATGACAGAGCAAGGCACTACTGCCTTCTGCTGTGATTCTTTCCATGTATATATAAGACTGGATTTGTCTTTGATTTCTTATACAAATAAGCCTGAGAAACAGTAATAGGGAAACAAGAATTAGGCTTTATCCTCTACCCAGGAAGGGAAGTCTTAACTTCAAAGAGAAAGAAAGCCTAAGTGAAGCTCTTCTAGGAGGAGGAAGTGATGAGAGCGTGTGGCAGGGGTGCTTGGGGACCACGTTCTTCCCGTCACCACTCCTCCTGTGCACAGGGCCTCTTGGCAGGGAGCAGAACACCGGTCCCCTGAGCAGCTGTACCACCCTCAAGGCCCTGGGGCCTGGGGCCTCGTCTGCCAACCAGGCTGGCCATGACATTCACAGAGCTGGGGATGGAAGGCACCATTTATGCAGCATGTAGCACTGGGCCTGTATACCTGCTTAGGAAATGGAATGGCATTTGGAAATAACTCATCCCAAGGTTAAAGGGAACCAGAGAAACT
>NW_012312364.1:0-2267 GCF_000151885.1 Dipodomys ordii | reverse complement strand
CACTGTGTCCCGCTGTGTCTACCGCTTTGTCCCGCTGTGTCCCCCTGTGTCCCGCTGTGTCCCGCTGTGTCCCCGCTGTGTGACCGCTGTGTCCTGCTGTGTACCCCGCTGTGTCCAGCTGTGTCACCGCTGTGTCTCGCTGTGGCCACTCTCTGTCTCCGCTGTCCCCCGCTGGGTCCCCCGCTGTGTCCCGCTGTGGCCCGCTGTGTCCCCCGCATTTTCCTGCTGTGTCCCGCAGTGTCCCCGCTGTGTCCCGCTGTGTCACACTGTGTCCCCTGGTATCCCACTTTGTCCCCCGCTGTGTCCCCCGCTGAGTCCCCTCTGTGTCGCCTCTGTGTCCCCCTGTGTCCTCGCTGTGTGCCCTGCTGTCTCCCGCTTTGTCTCCCGCTGTGTTCCTCTGTGTCCCGCTGTGTCCCCGCTGTGTCCCCAGCTGTGTCCCGCTGTGTCCCGCTGTGTACCCTGCTGTGTCCTGCTATGTTCCCGCAGTGTCCCCGATGTGTCCCGCTGTGTCCCGCTGTGTCCTCTCTGTGTCCCCAGCTGTGTACCCCACTCTGTCCCGCTGTGTCCCCCGCTGTGTCTCTGCTGTGTCCCAGCTGTGTCCTGCTTTGTCCTGTTGTGTACTGCTGTGTCCCCCGCTGTGTCCCGCTGTGTCCTGCTGTGTCACGCTGTTTCCCCGCTGCGTCACCGCTGTGTCCCTCTGTGTACCCTGCTGTGTCCAGCTTTGTCCCTGCTGTGTCTTGCTGTGTCCCATGCTCTGTCCCCCTGTGTTTCCCGCTGTGTCCCCCTCTGTGTCCCGCTGTGTCCCCAGCTGTGTCCCACTGTGTCCCGCTGTGTTCCGCTGTGCCCCCACTGTATTTCGTTGTGTCCACAGCTGTGTACCACGCTGTGTCACGCTGTGTGCCCCCTGTATCTACGCTGTGTCCCGCTGGGTCCCGCTGGGTCCTCGCTGTGTCTCCCGCTGTGCCCCGCTGTGTCCCCCGCTGTGTCCCGCTGTGTCCCCTGCTGTGTCCCCTGCTGTGTCCCCACTGTGTCACGCTGTGTTTCGCTGTGTCCGGCTGTGTACTTGCTCTGTCTCCCTCAGTGTCCAGCTGTGTCCTCCTTGTGTCCTCCGCTGTGTCCTGCTGAGTCCCCTGTTGTGTCCCGCTGTGTCCTGCTGTGTCACGCTCTGTCCCCTCTGTGTCCTTCTGTGTCCAGCTCTGTCCCCGTTGTGTGTCCGCTGTGCCCCGCTGTGTAACCTTCTGTGTCCAGCTGTGTCCCCTCTGTGTCCCACTGTGTCCCTGCTGTGTCCCCTGCTGTGTCCCGCTGTGTCCCGCTGTGTCCCCCGCTGTGTCCTGCTGGGTCCTGCTGTTTCCCCTCTGTGTCCCTGCTGTGTCCGGCTGTGTCCCCCGCTGTGTCCCGCTGGGTCCCGCTGTGTCCCCCGCTGTGTCCCGCTGTGTCCCCGCAGGTTCACCGCTGTTTCACGCTGTGTCCTGCTGTGTTCCGTGGTGTCCCGATTTGTCCCCCGCTGTGTCCCGCTGTGTCCACTGCTGGGTCCCCGCTGGGTCCCCGCTGTGTCTCGCTGTGTCCCGCTGTGTCCTCGCTTTGTCCCATGCTGTGTTAAGCTGTGTCCTCCCTGTGTCCCCCGCTGTGTCCTGCTGTATCCCCCGCTGTGCCCCGCAGTGTCCCGCTGTGTCCCGCTGGGTCCCACGCTGTGTCCCGCTGTGTCCCCCGGTTTGCCCCGCAGTGTCCCGCTGTGTCCCCCTCTGTCCCCCACTGTGTCCCCCGCTGAGTCCTCTATGTGTCGCCGCTGTGTCCCGCTGTGTCCTCGCTGTGTCCCCTGCTGTGTGCCTCTGTGTACCCCGCTGTGTCCAGCTTTGTCCCCGCTGTGTCTCGCTGTGTCCCACGCTCTGTCCCACACTGTGTCCCGAAGTGTCCCCCGCTGTGTCCCGCAGTGTCCCCCGCTGTGTCCCACTGTGTCCCCCGCTGAGTCCCCGCTGTGTCTCCGCTCTGTCCTGCTGTTTCCTCGCTGTTTCCCCTGCTGTCTCTCTCTCTGCCCCCGCTGTGTCTCACGCTTTGTCCCCGCTGTGTCCCACTGTGTCCCGCTGTGTCCGGCTGTGCCCCCACTGTGTCCCGTTGTGTCCACAGTGTGTACCACGCTGTGTAACGCTGTGTGCCCGCTGTATCGACGCTGTGTCCCGCTGTGTCCCGCTGTGTCCTCGCTGTGTTCCCCACTGTGTCCCGCTGTGTCCCCCGCTGTGTCCCCCGCTGTGTCCTCGTTGTGTCCCCTG
>NW_012312363.1:0-2267 GCF_000151885.1 Dipodomys ordii | reverse complement strand
TCCTCGCTCTGTCTCCCTCAGTGTCCAGCTGTGTCACACTCTGTCCCTTCTGTGTCCCTCTGTGTCCAGCTCTGTCCCCGCTGTGTGTCCGCTGTGTCCCGCTGTGTACCCTTCTGTGTCCAGCTGTGTCCCCTCTGTGTCCCGCTGTGTCCCTTCTCTGTCCCCCGCTGTCCACCGCTGTGTCCCCTGGCTGTGTCCCGCAGTGTCCCCGCTGTGTCCCGCTGTGTCCTACTGTGTCCCGTGGTGTCCCGCTTTTTCCCCTCTATGTCCCCTGCTGAGTCCCCTCTGTTTCCTCGCTGTGTCCAGCTGTTTCCTTGCTTTGTCCTCCGCTGTCTCCTGCTTTGTCCCACGCTGTGTCCTACTGTGTCCCAATGTGTCCCTGCAGTGTCCCCCGCTGTGTCTCCGCTGTGTCCCGCTGTGTCCCCCGCTGTCTCCTCTCTGTGTCCCCTGTGTCCCCCGCTGTGTCCCACTGTGTCCCCCGCTGTGTCCCGCTGTGTCCACTGCTGTGACCCCGTTGTGCCTTGCTGTGTCCCGCTGTGTCCCGCTGTGTCCCCCGCTTTATCCCGCTGTGTCGACGCAGTGTTCCCTCTGTGTCCTGCTGTGTCACACTGTGTCCCATGGTGTCCCGCTTTTTCCCCCGCTGTTTACCCCGCTGAGTCCCCTTTGTGTCCCCATTTTGTCCCGCTGTGTCCCGCTGTGTCCTAACTGTGTCCCCCGCTGTGTCCCGCTGTATCCCCGCTGTGTCCCAAGCTGTGTCCCGCTGTGTCCCGCTGTGTACCCCGCTGTGTCACGCTATGTTCCCGCAGTGTCCCCGCTGTGTCCTGCTGTGTCCCACTGTGTCCTCGCTGTGTCCCCCGCTGTGTCCCGTTGTGTCCCCAGCTGTGTACCCCGCTGTGTACCGCTGTGTCCCCGCTGTTTCTTTCTGTGTCCCACTGTGTCCTCGCTGTGTCCCCCACTGTGTTCTGCTGTGTCACCCGCTGTGTAACGCTGTGTCCCCCGCTGTGTCCCCGAAGGGTCACCGCTGTTTCGCGCTGTGTCCCGCTGTGTTCCGTGGTGTCCCGCTTTGTCCCCCGTTGTGTCCCCAGCTGAGTCCCCGCTGTGTCCCCGCTGTGTCCCGCTGTGTCCTCGCGGTGTCCCCCGCTGTCTCCCGCTCTGTCCCCCGCTGTGTCTCACGCTTTATCCTGTCTGTGTCCCACTCTGTCCCGCTGTGTCCCGCTGTGTCCACCACTGTGTCCCTTTGTGTCCCCAGCTGTGTAACCCGCTGTGTAACGCTGTGAATCCCGCTGTATCGAGGCTGTGTCCCGCTGGGTCCTGCTGTGTCCTTGCTCTGTTATTCGTGGTGTCTCCCTCTGTCCCCCGCTGTGTCTCCCGCTCTGTCCTACTGTGTCCCCCGCTGTGTCCCGTTGTGTCCCGCTGTGTCCCCCGCTGTGCCCCTGCTGTGTCCATGCTGTGTCACGCTGTGTCCTGCTGTGTCCCGTTGTGTCCCGCTGTAACCCTGCTGAGTCCCCCTGTGTCCCTGCTGTGTCCTGCTGTGTCGTCGCTCTGTCCTCCGCTGTGTCCCGCTGTGTCCTCTGCTGTGTCCCGCTGTGTCAGTCTGTGTCCCGCTGTATCCCGCTGTGACCCCGCTGAGTCCCCGCTGTGTCCTCGCTGTGTCCCCGCTGTGTCCCGCCGTGTCCTCGCTGGGTCCCCCGCTGTGTCCCGCTGTGTCCCGCTCTGTCCCTGCTGTGTCCTGCTGTGTCCCGCTGTGTCCCCGCAGTGTCCCCGTTGTGTCCCGCTGTGTCACACTGTGTCCCATGGTGTCCTGCTTTGTCCCCAGCTGTGTCCCCCACTGAGTCCCCTCGGTGTCCTGCTGTGTCCTCGCTGTGTGCCCCGCTGTCTCCCACTTTGTCCCACGCTGTGTCCCACTGTGTCCTCGCTGTGTCCCCCGCTGTGTCCCGCTATGTCCCCGCTGTGTCCCAAGCTGTGTCCCGCTGTGTCCCGCTGTTTACCCCGCTGTGTCCTGCTATGTTCCCGCAGTGTCCTCGCTGTGTCCCTGATGTGTCCTGCTGTGTCCTCGATGTGTCCCCTGCTGTGTTCCGTTGTGTCCCCAGCTGTGTCCCCCGCTGTGTCCCGCTGTGTTCCCGCTGTATCGACGCTGTGTCCCGCTGTGTCCCTCTTTGTCCCCCGCTGTGTCCCCCACTGAGTCCCCGCTGTATCCCCGCTGTGTCCCGCACTGTCCTCCCTGTGTCCAACCGCTGTGTCCCGCTGTGTCCCCTGCTGTGTCCCGC
>NW_012312362.1:0-2267 GCF_000151885.1 Dipodomys ordii | reverse complement strand
ACACAGCGGGACACAGTGGGACACAGCGGGGTACACAGCGGGACACAGCGGGGACACAGCAGGGGCACAGTGGGAAACAGCGGGACACAGCGGGGGACAAAGCGGGACACACCGGGATACAGCGGGACACAGCGGGGGACACAGCAGGGGACACAGAGCCGAACATAGCGGGAGAGAGTGGAACACAGCAGGGACAGAGGGGGGACACAGCGGGGGACCCAGCGAGGACACAGCGTGACACATGGGGACACAGCGGGACACAGCGGGGGACCCAGGGAGGACACAGCGGGACACAAATGGGGACACAGCAATGACACAGCGGGACACAGCGGGAAAGAGCGGGACACAGCAGTGGACACAGCCGGGGACACAGCGGGACACAGCAGGGGACACAGCGGGACACAGTGTGGACACAGCGGGACACAGCGGGACACATCGGGGGACACAGCAGGACACTGCAGGGTACACAGCGGGACACAGCGGGACACAGCAGGACACAGCAGGGACACAGCGGTGGACACAGTGGGACACAGCGGGGTACACAGTGGGACACAGCGGGGACACAGCAGGGGCACAGTGGGAAACAGCGGGACACAGCGGGGGACAAAGCAGGACACACCAGAACACAGCGGGACACAGCGGGGGACACAGCGGAGGACACAGAGCTGAACACAGCTGGATAGAGTGGAACACAGCACGGACACAGCAGGGACACAGCGGGACATAGCGGGGACAAAGCGAGGACAGAGCGGGACACAGAGGTACACAGCGAGGGACACAGCGGGGGACAGTGGGGACAAACCGGGGAACAACGGGGACACAGCGGGATACAGCTAGGACACAGCGGGGACACAGCGGGGACACAGCAGGGGACACAGTGGGACACAGCAGTGGATACAGCGAGGACACAGAGGGGACATAGGGGGACACTGCGGGACACAGTGGGACACAGCAGGGTCAGAGAGACATAGCAGTTACACAGCGAGGACACACCAGGGACACAGAGGGACACAGCGGGGACACAGCGGGGACACAGCGGGGGACACAGTGGGGGTCACAGCGGTAAACAGAGGGGGACACAGAGGGACTCAGCGGGGGACACAGCAAAGAACACAGCGGGACACAGCGGGGGACACAGGGGAACACAGCGGGACACAGCTGGGGACACAGCGGGTGTCACAGGGGAAAACAGCAGGAAAAAGTGGGGGACACAGAGAGGACACAGCAGGACACAGCAGGGGACACAGCAGGACACAGCGGGGTACACAGAGGCAGACACAGCGGTACACATCGGGACACATCAGGGACACAGCGGGGACACAGCGGGCCACAGCGGGCCACAGCGGGGACAAAGCAGGACACAGCGGGACACAGCGGGGGACACACCAGGGGAGAGCAGGCACACAGCGGGACACAGCTGGACACAGCGGGACACAGCGGGGAACACAGCGGGACACACAGCGGGACACAGCGGGACACAGCGGGGGACACAGCATGGACACAGCGGGTCACAGTGGGGAAATAGTGCGGGACAGAGCGGGGGACACAACGGGATACAGAAGGACACAGCGAGGACACAGCGGGACACAGGAGGACACAGCGGGGACACAGCGGGGACACAGCAGGGGACACAGTGGGACACAGCGGGGACACAGAGGGACTCAGCGGTTACATAGCCAGGACACACAAGGGACACAGCGGGACACAGCGGACACACAGCGGGGACACAGCGGGACACAGCGGGGGATACAGCGGGGGACAGCGGTGACACACCGGCGGACAGCGGGGACACAGCGGGACACAGCGGGGGACACAGTCCGACAAAGCAGAACACAGCGGGACACAGCGGGAAACAGCAGGACACAGTGGGGGACACACCGGGACACAGCGGGGGTCACAGCAAGAACACAGCGGGACACAGGAGGACACAGCGGGGACACAGCGGGGACACAGGGGGGACACAGTGGGTCACAGCGGGGGACACAGCGAGGACACAGCGGGGACATATGGGGACACTGCGGGACACAGTGGAACACAGCGGGGACATAGAGGGACATAGCAGTTACACAGCGAGGACACACCAGAGACACAGCGGGACACAGCGGGGACACAGCGGGGACACAGAGAGACACAACAGAGACACACGGGCGACACACCGGGACACAGCAGAGACACAGCGGGACACAGCGGGGGACAAAGCAGGACACAGCGGAGGACAGAGTAGGACACAGCATGGACACAGTGGGACACAGCGGCGGACACACCTG
>NW_012312361.1:0-2267 GCF_000151885.1 Dipodomys ordii | reverse complement strand
AATTGAAGATTATGTATGTGAACTTGCATATTCTTAGAAGCTGAAGCAGATAGAGTATGCAGAATAAGTAGAAGGAGTAGCTGAGGGAGTATTGGACAATCCAGGAGAAGCAGAAGAAGCTATAAGCGGGAGAAGCTCAAGAAGAAGAAGAAGTAACAGATGAAGGAGAAGGAGCTGAAGGTGAATCTGAAGCAGAAGGAGAAGCAGATAGAGAATCAGAAGTAGTAGAAGAAGCAGTAGCAGGTGATAGCAGATGCAGATGAATCAGTAGAAGCCGAATAATCTGTAGTGAGAACCTGAAGCGGATGGACAAGTAGATGCATCAGAAGCTGGATAAGCAGAATCAGAAGAAACCGAACAAGCTGATGAAGCAGAAGCAGAATGAGAAGCAGAAGAAGAAGGAGAAAGAGAAGGATTAGGAGTAGGAGGAGCAGAAGCAGAATAAGAAGCAGAAAGAGAAGCAGAAGGAGAAACAGAAGAAGCAGAAGCAGGAGAAGAAGAAGCAGAAGCAGAATGAGAAGCACAAGAAGGAGAAATTGAAGGAGAAGGAGAATGAGACGGAGAAGCAGAAGAAGAAGTAGGAGAAGCAGAAGAAGAAGAAGCAGGAGAAGCAGAAACAGAAGAAACAGAAGGAGAAGAACAGAAGCAATAGGAGAAGCAGAAAGAGAAGCAGAAGCAGAATGAGAAGCAGAAAGAGAAGCAGTAGAAGCAGAAGAAGCAGGAAAAGCAGAAGCAGAAGAAAGAGAAGAAGACGAAGAAGAAGAAGAAGCATAAGGAGAAGCATAAGGAGAAGCATAAGGAGAAGTATAAGGAGAAGCAGTAGAAGCAGAAGAAGCAGAAGCAGGAGAAGCAGAAGCAGAAGAAAAAGAATAAGCAAAAGAAGCAGAAGCAGAAGCAGTGGGAGAAGCAGAAGAAGGAGAAGGAGCAGCAGAAGGAGAAGCAGAAGCAGAAAGAGAAGCAGAAACAGAAGGAGAACAAGAAGGAGAAGCAGGAGAATCAGAAGAAGCAGAAAGAGAAGGAGAAGAAGGAGAAGCAGAAGTAGAATCAGAAAAAAACAGAAGAAGAAGAAGAAGAAGAAACAGAAGCAAAAGAAACAGAAGAAGGAGAAGAGCAGAAGCAGAAGCAGAAGGAGAAGCAGAAGCAGAAGGAGAAGCAGAAGCAGAAGCAGGAGAAGCAGAAGAAGCAGGAGAAGCAGAAGCAGAAGAAACAGGAGAAGCCGAAGAAGCAGAAGCAGAATCTGAAGCAGAAGGAGAAACAGAAGAAGCACAATCTGAAGCAGAAGCAGAAGAAACAGAAATAGGAGAATAAGCAGAAGCAGAAGCACCAGGAGAAGCAGAAGAAGAAGAAGGAGAAGGTGAAAGAGAAGGATTAGGAGTAGGAGAAGCAAAAGGATAAGCAGAACCACAAAGAGACGCAGAAGGAGAAGCAGCACGAGAAGTAGGAGTAGGAGGAGAAGAAGAAGCAGGAGAAGCAGAAGAAACAGAAGGCGCAGAAGAAGAATGAGAAGCAGAAGGAGAAATTGAAGCAGAAGCAGAAGCAGAAGCAGAAGAAGAAGCAGAAGAAGGAGAAGGACAAGGAGAAGGAGAAAGACAATCAGAAAGAGAAGCAGAACGAGAAGCAGGAGAAGCAGAAGCTGGAGAAGCCGAAGCAGAAGAAACAGAAGAAGGGGAAGAAGCAGAAGGAGAAGCAGAAACAGAAGGAAAAGCAGAAAGAGAAGCAGGAGAAGCAGAAGAAGCAGCAGCAGAAGAAGCAGAAGCAGAAGAAGCCGAAAAAGCAAAAGCAGAACCTGAAGCAGAAGGAGAAGCAGAAGAAGCAGAATCTGGAGAAGCAGAAGGAGAAGCAGAAGCAGAAAGAGAAGCAAAAGCAGAAGGAGAAGCAGAAGAAACAGAAGAAGCAGAGGCAGTATCAGAAGAAGCAGAAGATTCAGAAGCAGAAGGAGAAGCAGAAGGAAAAGCAGAAGAACTAGAAGGAGAAGGAGAAGGAGAAACAGGAGTAGAAGCAGAAAGAGAAGCAGAAGAAGGAGCAAGAGAAGGAAAAGCAGCAGGAGAAACAGAAAGAGCAGCAGAAGGAGAAGCAGGAAATGCAGAAACAGGAGAAGAATAAGCAGAAGAAACAGGAGAAGGACTAGAAGCTGAAGCAGAAGGAGAAGCAGAAAGAGAAGGAGGGGAAGCAGAAGAAGGAGAAGCAGGAGAAACAGAAGCATAAGAATCCGAAGAAGCAGAAGCAGAACCTGAAGCAGAAGGAGAAGCAGGAGAAGCAGAAGAATC
>NW_012312360.1:0-2268 GCF_000151885.1 Dipodomys ordii | reverse complement strand
GGATACAAGGGAGATACAGGATTTCCCCCCCCCTCCCAAAAAAATCAAAGAACTTTTTTTCTTGTTTTTTTTTTGTACCTTTTATAACAAATTTTTTCTAATTTTTTTTTTTAGATTTTTAACTCTTACCTTTTTTGAAAAACATTGTTTTCTAGTAACTTTTTTTTCCTCTAATAATTTTTATTTTAGGGGTATTTGTGTGTGTGCGTTTTTCTTTTTTTTTCTTAAATTTTTTTTTTGTTTTTTGTTTAGCTCTACTGAACTTCTGATCTTTTTTCTTTCTGTCTTATCCTTTTCACCTTTTCTTCTCTTTCTTTCTTCTTTATGTGACTTAATTGTTATTCTGCATATCCTCAGATAAACCCGAAGTCAATTATTAGACCTTATCCGCCATTGTGTACACACTTAATCTACAAATTTATTACTCAATTTGAAACCTCTTAGACTTAAATTCTTTAATAGCAGTACTACCTCTTTATACCTATATAATATTTTAAGTATTTTTATTTTTAAGTTTTTCACATCTCCTTTATATCCCTCCCCTTCTCTCATTATATTCATGTTCTTCATTGTATATTTTGTTTTCCTTTATGCATAATGTTTTTAATTTTAACTTTTGTATTTTTTCTGGTCTCTTTTTTCCCCCTTTTTTCTCTCTCTCTAGTATCATCCTTTCCAAACTATTTCCTGCTTTGAGATTAGGACTTAGTTAACTCTCCCAGAGCCTTCCCACATCATTCTATTCCTATTTTTTACCCACATTTCTCCCTAACCCTAATAATTTCTGGTTTACTAAATTCTTCTTGGAGGTTTATAGCCCATTAATATATCGTTGTTTGATGTTGAATAGATGTATCTGTTGAACTAGATTGTATCTGCAGACTATTGACTGTGCAAATACAGACTTTGGTTAATATTTGCCTTAAGGTAGTGTTCTATCACAAAACTGGTTTTATTTTCATCCCAAATAGGCAGAGTAAGCTGGAAAAACACAAGAAAAATGGCAAGTCCGTGTATCTCAATTCCCACTCATGATAATCACAGGACAGAAGAGATAATGAATAATCCAGAGGAGAATTCCCAAATAGCTCTACAAACACTGCTGGAAAACATGATAAATGAAAAGATCTTAAACATACAAAGGAATCTGTGCGAGCATGATAGGGAGAGAGAGGAGGAAAACAAAAGGTCAATGCAGGAAAAGATTGAAAACCTACAAAGGACTCTGTATGAGCATGATAGGGAAAGAGAAGAGGCAATTCAAAGGTATATACAGGAATATCATGAGCGTGAGGACACTACTCAAAAATTGATACAGGATTTTCGTGAACAGTTTGAGAATACTCAAAGAGAAAAGGCAGGAATAGCATGAGCAGGCTGAAAACACTCAAGGAGAACTACAGGAATGGCATGAACGTGAGGAGGCTAAGCAAAGAGTAATACAGGAACTGAGAGAACAGGATGAGAATACACAAAGAACCCTAAAGGCATTCATGGAATCCATTAACAAAAAGCTGAAGGAAGTCAGGGAGATCAAAAAGGGAATGCTGAATGGAACCCAACAGAAGGAATGGGAGTCCAAGGAAACAATAACCAATCAACTAAGAGATTTGAGAATAAACACTGAACACCAAATTAAGGAAGGAAAGAAGTTCATACAAGATCTAAAACAAAGGTTCAACAAAGAATTTGAAGCCATCAAGCTGACCAATTTGAAGAAAAAGAAATGAAAAAAAAAGTCGAAACTCTTGACAGCAGGTTAGACCATGCAGAAGATCGAATCTCGGAATTGAATACAGCTTAATATTACAGAGAAAGAACATACAACCATCCAAGACAAGTCCAAGAAACATGATAGATCTATCCAACACTTTGAAGACACCATCAGAAGGCTTAATTTGAAGATAATTTTTGTAGAGGAGCAACTAGAAACAGAAGTTAATGGTCTAGGAAATTTGTTTAACAGGATCCTTGCAGAGAACATCCCAAACATGCAAAAAGATAGGCCTATCCAGATACAAGATGCTTTTAGAACTCCAAATAGACCAGACCAAAATAGGACATCGCACCGTCACATCATAATCCACACAGGAACAATTCAGACCAAGGAAACGATCCTTAAAGCTGTCAAGGAGAAAAGATCAACCGCCTATAAAGGGAAAACAATTAGAATCACCACAGATTTCTCAGCATAGACAATCAAAGCATGAGGAGCCTGGAATGATGTATGCCATGCTCTAAAAACAAACAACTATCAACCAAGAATAA
>NW_012312359.1:0-2268 GCF_000151885.1 Dipodomys ordii | reverse complement strand
TTCTTCTTCTTCTTCTTCTTCTTCTTCTTCTTCTTCTTCTTCTTCTTCTTCTTCTTCTTCTTCTTCTTCTTCTTCTTCTTCTTCTTCTTCTTCTCTTTCGTCTGCTTCTGCTTTTCCTGCTTCTTCTGCTTCTACTGGTTCTCTTTCTGCTTCTCATTCTGCTTCTTCTTCTCCTTCTGCTTCTCCTATTCTTTCTGCTGCCCTTCCTTCTCATTCTCCTTCTCCTACTTCTGCTTCTCCTGCTTTTGCTTCTTCTGCTTCTCTTGCTTCTCCTTCTGCATCTGCTTCTGCTTCTCCTTCTGCTGCTTCTTCTGCTTCTGCTTCTCCTTCTTCTGCTTCTCCTTCTGCTTCTCCTTCTGCTTCTGCTTCTCCTTCTGCTCCTTCTCCTTCTCCTGATTCTTTTTCTTCTGCTTCTCCCGCTTCTGCTTCTTCTGCTTCTCCTTCCTTTCCTCTGCTTCTGCTTCTCCTTCTCATTCTTCTGCTTCTCTTTCTGCTTCTGCTTCTTCTGATTCTCCAACTTCTCCTTCTTCTTCTCCTTCTATTTCTGCTTCTCTTTCAGCTTCTGCATCTCCTTCTGCTTCACCTTCAGCTGCTCCTTCTCCTTAAGTTTCTCCCTCTGCTTATGCATTTATGCTTAATCTATTTCTTCAGGTTCTGCTTCTCCTGCTTCTGCTTATTATGCTTCTACTGCTTCTTCTTCTTCTTCTTCTTCTTCTTCTTCTTCTTCTTCTTCTTCTTCTTCTTCTTCTTCTTCTTCTTCTGCTTCTTCTGCTTCTTCTGCTTCTTCTGCTTCTTCTGCTTCTACTTCTCTTTCTGCTTCTGCTTCTCCTGCTTGTTTTTCTGCTTCTTCTGCTGCTTTTTCTACTTCTCCTTCTGCTTCTCTTTTTGCTTCTGCTTCTGCTTCTTCTGTTTCTCCTGCCTGAATTTCTGGTTCTACTTCTTCTGCTGCTTCTCCTTCTGCTTCTGCTTCTCCTTCTGCTTCTGTTTCTGCTTCTTCTCTTTCAGCTTCTCCTGCTTCTGCTTCTTGTCCTTCTCCTGCTTCTCTTTCTGCTTCTCATTCTGCTTCAACTTCTCCTTCTGCTTCTGCTTCTCCTCCTTCTCCTTCTCCTACTTCTGCTTCTCCTTCAGCTTCTGCTTCTTCTGCTTCTCCTTCTGCATCTTCTGCTTGTGCTTGTCCTTATGCTTCTTCTTCTACTTCTGCTTCTCCTTCTCCTTCATTTGCTTCTCCTTTTGCTTCTGCTTCTTCTGCTTTTCCTGCTTCTCCTTCTGCTTCTGCTTCTTCTGCTTCTCCTGCTTCTCCTTCTGCATCTTCTTTTGCTTCTGTTTCTCCTTCTCCTTCTTCTGCTTCTCCTTCTGATTCTCCTTGTGCTTCTTCTTCTTCTGCTTTACCTGCTTCTCTTTCTGCTTCTCCTTCTGCTTCTCCTTCTGTTTCTCCTTCTCCTTCCTGTTTTTCTGCTTTTCCTTCTGCTTCTCCTTCTGCTTCTGCTACAACTGCTGCTGTTTCTACTTCTTCTGTTTCTTCTGCTTCTCCTTCTGCTTTTGATTCTCTTACTGCTTCTGCTTCTCCTTCTGCTTCTCCTTCTGCTTCTGCAGATTCTGCTTCTTCTGCTTCTCCTTCTTCTCCTTCTGCTTCAGGTTCTGCTTCTGCTTCTTCGCATTCTTATGCTTCTGCTTCTCCTGCTTCTGCTTCTTCTGATTTCCCTCCTTCTCATTCTGCTTCTCCTTCTGTTTCTGCTTCTCCTTCTGCTTCTGCTTCTTGTCCTTCTCCTGTTTCTTCTGCTTCTGCTTCTCCAGTTTCTGCATCTCGTGCTTCTCCTTCTGCTGCTCTTTCTGCTTCTCCTGCTGCTTTTCCTTCTCCTGCTCCTTCTTCTGCTTCTCTTTCTGCTTCTCCTTCTGTTTCTCCTTCTCCTTCTCGTTCTTCTGCTTTTCCTTCTGCTTCTCCTTCTGCTTCTGCATCTTCTGCTACTGCCACTGCTTCTTCTGTATCTTCTGCATCTCCTTCTGATTCTCCTACTGCTTTTGCTTCTCTTTCTGCTTCAGCATCTCCTTCTGCTTCTCCAAATACAGCTTCATCTGCTTCTCCTGTATCTCCTTATGCTTCAGTTCTACATCAGCTTCTTCAGCTTCTACTGCTTCTGCTTCACATGCTGCTGCTTCTTGTGCTTCTCATGCTATCTCATTCTGACTTCTCCTTATGCATACTGATACTTCTGCTTCTCATGCATCAACATACTGCATCATCATTCTGCATCTAGATTCTCCTTCACC
>NW_012312358.1:0-2268 GCF_000151885.1 Dipodomys ordii | reverse complement strand
GACAAATTGGGACATCACGGGACACAAGTGGACACAGAGGGACACAGCGGGGACACTGCGGGAACATAGCGGGACACAGCGGGGGACACAGGGGGACACAGCGGGACACAGCAGGACAGAGCGGGACACAGCAGGAACACAGCTGGACACTGCAGGGTACACAGTGGGACACAGCGGGGTACACAGCAGGACACAGCAGTGGACACAGCGGGACACAGCGGGTCACAGCTGGGGACACAGCGGGGGACACAGCGGGGTACACAGAGGGACACAGCGGGACACAGCTTGGGATACACGGAGGACACAGCTGGACACAGTGGGGGACACAGCGAGGACACAGCGGTATAGTGGGGTGCGGGATACAGCAGGGGACACAGCGGGAGACAGCGGGGGACACAGCGAGGACACAGCGGGACACAGTTGCGACACAGAGGGGACTCAGTGGGGGACACAGAGGGGGACAAAGCAGGACACTATGGGACAGTGTGACACAGCGGGACACAGCGGGGACACTGCACGGACACAGCGGTACAAAGCAGGGGACACAGCGGGGACTCAGAGGGGGACACAGCGGGGGACAAAGCGGGACACCACGGAACACAGCGGGTCACAGCGGGAAACAGCGGTGACCCTGTGGGGACACAGCGGGACCCAGTGGGGGACACAGCGGGACACAGCGGGGACTCACCTGGGGACACAGCGAAGGACAAACTGGGACACCACGGGACACAGTGGGACACAGCGGGACACAGCGGGGACACTGCGGGATCATAGCGGGACACAGCGGGGACACTGCGGGAACATAGCGGGACACAGCCGGGTACACAGCAGGACACAGCAGTGGACACAGCGGGAACACAGCTGGACACAGCGGGGTACACAGTGGGACATAGGGGGCACACAGTGGGGACACAGCGGGGGAAACAGCGGGGGACAGCAGAGGACAGAGAGGGGACACAGCGGAAACAGCGGGGTACACAGAGGGACACAGCGGGCACACAGTGGGGACACAGTGGGACAAAGCAGGACACAGCGGGGACAGAGCAGGACAGAGCGTGACACAGCGGGGACACATTGGGACACAGCGGGACACAGAGGAACTCAGCGGGAGACACAGCAGTACACAGCGGGAAACAGTGTGAAACACCGGAGAGACAGCAGGGACACAGTGGGGGACACAGCAGGACACAGCGCGTCACAGCGGGGAAACAGCGGGACACAGCGGGGGACACAGTGAGGACACAGCGGGACACAGTTGCGACACAGAGGGGACTCAGTGGGGGACACAGCGGGGGACAAAGCAGGACACCACGGGACAGTGTGACACAGCAGGTCACAGCGGGGACACTACGGACACAGCGGTACAAAGCGGGGGACACAGCGGGGACTCAGCGGGACACACAGCGGGGGACAAAGCGGGACACCACGGAACACAGCGGGTCACAGCGGGAAACAGCGGTGACCCTGTGGGGACACAGCGGGACCCAGTGGGGGACACAGCGGGACACAGAGGGGACTCACCTGGGGACACAGCGAAGGACAAACTGGGACACCACGGGACACAGTGGGACACAGCGGGACACAGCGGGGACACTGCGGGAACATAGCGGGACACAGCGGGGGACACAGGGGGACACAGCGGGACACAGCAGGGACAGAGCGGGACACAGCGGGACACAGCGGGGACACTGCGGGATCATAGCGGGACACAGCGGGGTACACAGCAGGACACAGCAGTGGACACAGTGGTAACACAGCTGGACACGGCGGGGTACACAGTGGGACACAGGGGGCACACAGTGGGGACACAGCGGGGGACACAGCGGGACACAGCGGGTCACAATGGGGGACACAGCGGGGGACACAGCGGGGGACAGCAGAGGACAGAGAGGGGACACAGCGGACACAGCGGGGTACTCAGAGGGACACAGCGGGCACACAGTGGGGACACAGCGGGACAAAGCAGGACACAGCGGGGACAGAGCAGGACAGAGCGTGACACAGCGAGGACACATTGGGACACAGCGGGACACAGAGGAACTCAGCGGGAGACACAGCAGTACACAGCGGGAAACAGTGTGACACACCGGGGAGACAGCAGGGACACAGTGGGGGACACAGCAGGACACAGCGGGTCACAGCGGGGGACACAGCGGGACACAGCGGGGGACACAGCGAGGACTCAGCGGGTCACATCGGGACACATCGTGGGACATATCAGGAGACAGCGAGGGATTAGCGAAGACCCAGCTGGACACAGCGTGGTAC
>NW_012312357.1:0-2268 GCF_000151885.1 Dipodomys ordii | reverse complement strand
ATCCCGCTCTGTCCCCGCTTTGTCCCGCTGTGTCACACTGTGTCCCATGGTGTCCCGCATTGTCCCCCGCTATGTCCTCGGTGTGTTTCCCGCTGTGTCCCGCTGTGCACCCCTCTGTGTCCCCCTCTGTGTCCAGCTGTGTCCCCCGCTGTGTCTCGCTGTGTACCGCTGTGTCCTTCTGTGTCCCCTGCTCTGTCGCGCTGTGTCCCTGCAGTGTCCCCGCTGTGTCACACTGTGTCCCGTGGTGTCCCACTTTGTCCCCCGCTGTGTCCTCGGTCTGTTTCCCGGTGTGTCCCGCTGTGTACCCCTCTGTGTCCCCCGCTGTGTCCCACTGTGTACCCCGCTGTGTCCAGCTGTGTCCTTGCTGTGTCCCCCGCTGTCTCCTGCTTTGTCCCACGCTGTGTCCCGCTGTGACCCACTGTGTCCTCGCTGTGTTCCCCGCTGTGTCCCGCTGTGTCCTGCTGAGTCCCCCGCTGTGTCCTCGCTGTGTCCCCCGCTGTGTCCCGCTGTGTCCTCGCTGGGTCCAACACTGTGTCCCGCTGTGTCCCCCGCTGTGTCCTGCTGTGTCACCTCTGTGTCCCGCTCTGTCCTTGCTGTGTCCTGCTGTGTCCCCTCTGTGTGCCCGCTGTGACCCGCTGTGTACTCCGTTGTGTCCAGCAGTGTCACCGCTGTGTCTCGCTGTGTCCCCTCTCTGTCTCCACAGTCCCCCGCTGTGTCCCCCGCTGTGTCCCGCTGTGAACCGCTGCGTCCCCCGCTCTGTCCTAATGTGTCCCGCTGTGTCTACTGCTGTGTCCCCGCTGTGTCGCGCTGTGTCTCGCTGTGTCCCGCTGTGTCCTCGCTGTGTCCCACGCTGTGGTCTTCTGTGTCCTCGCTGTGTCCCCCACTGTGTCCTGTTGTGTCACCAGCTGTGTACCCCGCTGTGTCCCGCTGTGTCCCCGCTGTATCGACGCTGTGTCCCGCTGGGTCCTGCTGTGTCCTCACAGTGTTCCCCGCTGCGTCCCGCTGTGTACCCCTCTGTATCCCCCGCTGTGTCCCGCTGTGTCCCGCTGTCTACTGCTGTGTTCCCCGCTGAGTCCCGCTGTGTCCCCGCTGTGTCCCAATGTGTCCTTGCTATGTCCCCCGCTATGTCCCGCTGTGTCCCCCCTCTGTCCCCCGATGTGTCCCGCTGTCCCGATGTGCCCCCCGCTGTGTCCCCCGCTGTGTCCCGCTGTGTCCCCCGCTGTGTCCCACTGTGTCCTTGCTGTGTCCTCCGCTGTGTCCCGCTGTGTCCCCACAGGGTCACTGCAGTTTCGCGCTGTGTCCCGCTGTGTTCTGTGGTGTCCCGCTTTGTCTCCCGCTGTGTCCCCCGCTGAGTCCCCGCTGTGTCACCGCTGTGTCCCGCTGTGTCCTCGCTGTGTCCCCCGCTGTGTCCCACGCTGTCTCCCGCTCTGTCTCACGCTTTGTCCCCGCTGTGTCCCCGCTGTGTCCCACTGTGTCCCGCTGTGTCCAGCTGTGCCCCCACTGTGTCCCGTTGTGTCCACAGCTGTGTACCACGCTGTGTAAAGCTGTGTCCCTGCTGTATCGACGCTGTATCCCGCTGGGTCCCGCTGTGTCCTCGCTGTGTTCCCCGCTGTGTCCCGATGTGCCCCCTCCTGTGTCCCCCGCTGTTTACTCGCTGTATCCCCCACTGTGTCCCGCTGTGTCCTCGCTGTGTCCCCCGCTGTGTCCGGCTGTGTCCCCCCTGTATCCACCGCTGTGTCCCGCTGTGTCCCGCTGTGTCCCGCCTGTGTCCCCCTCTTTGTCCCGCTGTGTGCCGCGCTGTGTCCCGCTGTGTCCACTGTTGTGTCCCCGCTGTGTCCCAGTGTGTCCCCCGATGTATCCCGCTGTGTCCTCGCTGTGTTCCCCGCTGTGTCCCCGTTGTGTCCCGCTGTGTCCTCCCTGTGTCCCACGCTGTTTCTCGTTGTGTTCCCCGCTAGGTCCGGCTGTGTCTACTGCTGTGTCCCCGTTGTGTCCCGCTGTGTCCCACTGTGTCCCAGCTGTATCGAAGCTGTGTCCCTCTGGGTTTCGTTGTGTCCTCGCTGTGTTCCCCGCTGTATCCCGCTGTGTACCGCTCTGTGTCCCCCGCTGTGTCCCGGTCTATCCCCCGCTTTGTCCCTGATGTGTCCCCGCTGTGTCCCGCTTTTTCCCTCTGTGTACTGCTGTGTCCCCCGCTGAGTCCCGCTGTGACCCCGCTGTGTCCCGCTGTGTCCTCCCTGTGTACCCGCTGTATCCGGCTGTATCCCCTGCTGT
>NW_012312356.1:0-2268 GCF_000151885.1 Dipodomys ordii | reverse complement strand
ACAGTGAGGACACAGGGGGACACAGCGGGACACAGAGGGACACAGCAGGAACAAAGCAGTAGACACAGCGGGACACAGCAGGGGACACAGCGGGACACAGCGGGGGACACAGGGAGGACAGAGCGGGACAAGGCGGGGACACAGCGGGAACTCAGCGGGGGACACAGCGGGGAACAAAGCGGGACACCACGGGACACAGCGGGACACAGCGGGGACAAGGGGGAGACAGAGCGGGACACAGCGAGGACACAGCGGGACACAGTGGGGGACACAGCAGGACACAGCGTGGGACACAGCGAGGACACAGCGGGACACAGCGGGGGACACTGCGGGACACAGCAGGGAGCCCAGCGAGGACACAGCGAGGCCCAGCAGGACACAGCGTCGATACAGCGGGGATACAGCGTTACACAGTGTGGTACACATCTGTGGACACTAGGGGACACAGTGGGGGCACAGCGGGACACAGCGTGACACAGTGGGACAAAGCAAGGACAAATCGTGAGACACAGCGAGGGACAGAGCAGGAGAGAGCGGGGGACACAGCGACGACACAGCAGGGCACAGCAGGACACAGCAGGGACAGAGCGGGACACAGCAGGACACAGCGGGACACAGCGGGGGACACAGCGGGACACAGCGGGGGACGCAGCGAGGACACAGCGGGACAAAGCGGCACAAAGCAGGGGACACAGCGGTGAAACAGCTGGACACAACGGAGTACATAGCGGGACACAGCACGCACACAGGGGGACACAGCAGGACACAGCAGGGACAGAGCGGGACACAGCGGGACACAGTGGGACACAGCGGGGGACCCAGCGGGACCCAGTGGGGGACCCAGTGAGGACACAGCGGGACACAGCTGGGGACACAGCGAGGACACAGCGGGGGACACAGCGGGGGACACAGCGTGATACAGCGAGGAACAGCGTAGATACAGCGGGGACACAGCATTACACAGCGTGGTACACAGCTGTGGATACAAGGGGACACAGTGTGGGCACAGCGGGACACAGCGGGTAACAGTGGGACACAGCGGGGACAAAGTTTGAGACACAGCGGGGGACAGAGTGGGAGACAGCGGGGGACACAGCGGGGACACAGCGGGGACTCAGCGGGGTCACAGCGGGATACAGCGGGACACAGAGTGACACAGCGGGACACAGCAGAGGACACAGCGGGACACAGCGGAGGACAGAGCGACGACACAGCAGGACACAGCGGGGACACAGGGGGACTCAGCAGGGTTACAGCGGGACACAACGGGACACAGCAGGACACAGCGTGACACAGCGGGGACATAGCAGGGACACAGCAGGGACACAGCGGGAGACACAGCGGGACAAAACGGGACACAGCGGGGGACACAGTAGGACAGAGCAGGGGACACAGTGGGGGACAGAGAGGGACAACAGGAATAACAGAGCAAGGACAGAGAGGGACCCAGCGGGACACAGCCTCGATACAGCGGGATTCACAGCGTTACACAGCAGGTTACACAGCTGGGGACACAAAGGGACACAGTGGTGGACACAGCGGGACCCAGCGGGACAGAGTGGGACACAGATGGGATAAAGCGTGAGACACAGCGGGGGACACAGCGGGAGACAGCGGGTGACACAGCGAGGACACAACTGGACACAGTGGGGACACAGCGGAGACACAGCGGGGACTCAGCTGGGGACACAGCGGGGGACAAAGCGGGACACCATGGAACACAGCGGGACACAGTGCAAAACAGCGGTGACCCTGCAGGGACACAGCGGGACACAGCGGGGGACACAGCGGGAAACAGCGGGACAGAGTGGGGGACACAGCGGGACACAGCGGGGGACACAGCGAGGACAGAGTGGGACACAGCGTGGGACAAAGTGGGAGAAAGCGGGGCACACAGCGAGGACACAGCAGGACACCGAGGGTACTCAGCGGGGGACACAGCTGGGGACCAAGCAGGACACCATGGGACACAGTGTGACACAGCGGGACACAGCGGCGACACTGCGGGGACACAGCGGGACAAAGCGGGGGACACAGCCTGACACAACGGAGTACACAGCGGGACACAGCGGGCACAAAGTGGGGACACAGCATGACACAGCAGGACACAGCAGGGACAGAGCGGGACACAGCGGGACACAGAGGGGCCACAGCGGGGACACACTGGCACACTGAGGGTCACAGCAGGGACACAGCGGGACAAAGCGGGACACATCAGGACACAGCGGGTCACACAGCGGGACACAGCAGGGTACACAGCAAGGACAC
>NW_012312355.1:0-2268 GCF_000151885.1 Dipodomys ordii | reverse complement strand
AACTGGGACACCACAGAACACAGTGGGAAACAGCGGGGAAACTGCGGAGACACAGGGGGACAAAGCGTGGGATATATAGGGACACAGCGGGGGACACAGTGGGGGACACAGCGGGGGACACAGTGGGGGACACAGCGTGACACAGCGGGGAACACAACGAGGACACAGCTGGACCCAGCGGTACACAGCGTCGATACATCGGGGACACAGCGTTACGCAGCGTGGTACACAGCTGTGAACACAACGGGACACAGTGGGGGCACAACGGGACACAGCGGGACACAGTGGGACACAGCGGGGACAAAGCTTGAGACACAGCGGGGTACAGAGCGGGAGACAGCGCGGGACACAGCGAGGACACAGCGGGACACAGCGCTGACACTGCGGGGGACACAGCGGGGGACACAGCCGGACACAGCGGGACACAGCGGGGGATACAGGGGGGACACAGCGGGACCCAGCGCGGGACACAGCGAGGACACATTGGGACACAGCGGGGACACAGCGGGACTCAGTGGGGGATACAGCAGTACACAGCGGGACACAGCGGGACACAGCGGGGGACACAGAGGGGTAAACAGCGGGACACAGCGGGGAACACAGCGAGGACACAGCGGGACCATGCGGGACACAGCGTCGATACAGCGGGTACACAGCGGGACACAGCGGGGTACACAGCTGGGTACACAACGGGACGCAGCGGGGGACACAGCGAGGACAGAGCAGAACACAGCGTGGGAAACAGCGAGTACACAGTGGGTCATAGCGAGACACAGCGGGACACAGTGGGGACACAGCAGTAGACACAGTGGGACACAGCGAGGACACAGCGGGGACACAGCGGGGACACAGTGGCACCCAGCAGGACACAGCGGGGCACACAGCGGGACACAGCGGGACACAGCTTGGGACACAGCGGGAACACAGCAGGACACAGCCGGGGACACAGCGAGGACACAGCGGGACACAGCGTGGGACAAAGCGGGAGATAGCAGGAGACACAGCGAGGACACAGCGGGACACAGTGGCGACACATAGAGGATTCAGCGGGGGACAGAGTGGGGGACAGAGCGGGACACAGCGGGACCCAGCGGGGACAAAGCGTGAGACACAGCGGTGGACAGAGCGGGAGACAGAGGCGGACACAGCGAGGACACAGCGGGACACAGCGGGGACATAGAGGTGGCTCAGGGGGCCACAGCGGGGGACAAAGCGGGACACCACGGAACACAGCGGGACACAGCGGGGGACACAGGAAAGACACGGGGACACAGTGGGACACAGCGGGGAACACAGCGGGACACAACGGGGACACAGCGGGGACACTGCGGGACCCAGCAGGACACAGCGGGACACAGAAGGACACAGCGGGGAACACAGTGGGACACAGCGGGGGACACAGCGGGACACAGCGGGGACACAGAGGGGACTCAGCAGGGGACATAGCGGGGGACAAATCGGGACAACACAGGATACAGTGGGACACAGCGGGACACAGCGGGGACACTGCGGGGACACAGCGGGACAAAGCGGGGGACCCAGTGGGACCCAGCGGGACACAGCAGGACCCAGCGGGGAAACAGCGGGGACACAGTGGGACACAGCGAGGACACAACGGGACACAGCGGGACACTGCGGGGCACAGCGGGGGACACAGCGGGATACAGCGGGGGACACAGCGGGGACACAGAGGGGACTCAGCAGGGGACATAGCGGGGCCACAGTGGGACACAGCGAGGACACAACGGGACACAGCGGGACACTGCGGGGCACAGCGGGGGACACAGCGGGGGACACAGGGAGGACACAGCGGAACACAGCACGGGACAAAGCGAGGACACAGCGGGAAACAGCGAGACACAGCGGGACACAGCGGGGACCCAGCAGTGGACACAGCGGGACACAGCGGGGAACAAAGCGGGACACCACGGAACACAGCAGGACACAGCGTGAAACAGTGGTGAACTTGCGGGGACACAGCGGGACCCAGACGGACACAGCGAGGGACACAGCTGGACACAGCAGGGAAACAGCGGGGACACAGCGGAACCCAGCGGAACACAGCGGAGGACACAGCGGGACACAGCGGGACACAGCGGGGGACACAGCAGGGACACAGTGGGACACAGTAGGACACAGCGTGGGACAATGCGAGGACACAGCGGGAAACAACACGGACAGAGCTGGACACAGAGGGACACAGAGGGGACAGAGCGTGACACAGCGGGACACAGCGGGACACAGCAGGGGACTCAGCGGGACACAGCG
>NW_012312354.1:0-2268 GCF_000151885.1 Dipodomys ordii | reverse complement strand
TCACTCCTACTTCTCGTGCTGCTTCTCCTTCTGCGTCTCTTTCTGGTTCTGCTTATCCTTTTGCTTCTCCTACTCCTAATCCTTCTCTTTCACCTTCTCCTTCTTCTTCTTCTGCTTCTCCTGGTGCTTCTGCTTCTGCTTATTCTACTATTTCTGTTTCTTCTGCTTCTGCTTCAGATTGTGCTTCTTCTGTTTCTCATTCTGCTTCAGATTCTGCTTCTGCTTCTTCGGCTTCTGCTCTTTCTTCTGCTTCTGCTTCTCCTGCTTCTTCTGGTTCTCCTGCTTCTCTTTCTGCTTCTCCTTCTGCTTCTGCTTTTCCTTCCGCTTCTGCTTCTGCTCTTCTCGTTCTTCTGTTTCTTTTGCTTCTGTTTCTTCTTCTTCTTCTTCTTCTTCTTCTGTTTCTTCTGATTCTACTTCTGCTTCTCCTTCTTTTACTTCTCTTTCTGTTTCTACTTCTGCTTCTTCTGATTCTCCTGCTTCTCCTTTTGTTCTCATTCTGTTTCTGCTTCTCTTTCTGCTTCTGCTTCTCCTTCTGCTGCTCCTTCTCCTTCTCCTTCTTCTGCTTCTCCCACTGCTTCTGCTTCTGCTTCTTTTGCTTATTCTATTTCTTCTGCTTCTCCTGCATCTACTGCTTCTCCTTATGCTTCTCCTTATGCTTCTCCTTATGCTTCCCCTTAAGCTTCTCCTTCTTCTTCTTCTTCTTCTTCTTCTTCTTCTTCTTCTTCTTCTTCTTCTTCTTCTTTCTTCTTCTTCTTCTTCTTCTTCTTCTTCTTCTCCTTCTTCTTCTTCTTCTTCTTCTTCTTCTTCTTCTTCTTCTTCTTCTTCTTCTTCTTCTTCTTCTTCTTCTTCTTCTTCTTCTTCTTCTTCTTCTTCTTCTCTTTCTTCTGCTTCTCCTGGTTTTTCTGTTTCTACTGCTTCTCTTTTTGCTTCTCATTCTGCTTCTGCTTCTCATTGTGCTTCTCCTATTGCTTCTGCTGCCCTTCCTTCTCCTTCTCCTTCTCCTTTTTCTGATTCTCCTTCTGCTTCTGCTTCTTCTGCTTCTCCTACTTCTTCTTCTGCATCTTCTTCTGCTTCTGCTTCTCCTTCTGCTGCTTCTTCTGCATCTGCTTCTCCTCCTTCTGCTTCTCCTTCTTATTCTCCTTCTGCTTCTCTTTCTCCTTCTGCTCCTTCTCTTTCTTCTGCTTCTCCCTCTGATTCTGCTTCTTTTGCTTATTCTTTTTCTTCTGCTTCTGCTTCTCCTGCTTCGGCTTCTTCTGCTTCTACTGCTTCTCCTTATGCTTCTTCTTCTCCTCCTCCTCCTCCTCCTCCTCCTCCTCCTCCTCCTCCTTCTTCTTCTTCTTCTTCTTCTTCTTCTTCTTCTTCTTCTTCTTCTTCTTCTTCTTCTTCTTCTTCTTCTTCTTCTTCTTCTCTTTCTTCTGCTTCTTCTTTTCCTGCTTCTTCTGCTTCTACTGGTTCTCTTTCTGCTTCTCATTCTGCTTCTCCTTCTCCTATTTCTTCTGCGGCTCTTCCTTCTCCTACTTCTACTTCTCCTTCTGCTTCTGCTTCTTCTGCTTCTCCTGCTTCTCCTTCTGCATCTTCTTCTGCTTCTGCTTCTCCTTCTGCTGCTTCTTCTGCTTCTGTTTCTCTTTCTGCTTCTCCTTCTGCTTCTTTTGCTTCTGCTTCTCCTTCTGCTTCTTCTGCTTCTCCTTCTGATTCTCCTTCTGCTTCTCCTTCTGTTTCTCCTTCTCCTTCTCGTTCTTCTGCTTTTCTTTCTGCTTCTCCTTCTGCTTCTGCTGCAACTGCTACTGCTTCTTCTGTTTCTTCTGCGTCTCCTTCTGCTTTTGATTCTCTTTCAGCTTCTGCTTCTCCTTCAGCTTCTCATTCAGCTTCTCCAGATTCTGCTTCTTCTGCTTCTCCTGCTTCCGCTTTTGCTTCAGGTTCTGCTTCTGCTTCTTCGGATTCTTATGCTTCTGCTTCTCCTGCTTCTGCTTCTTCTGCTTCCCCTCCTCTTTCTGCTTCTCCTTCTGTTTCTGCTTCTCCTGCTTCTGCTTCTTCTGCTTTTCCTGCTTCTCTTTCTGCTTCTCCTTCTGCTTTTCCTTCTCCTTCTGCTTCTGCTCCTTCTCCTTCTTCTGTTTCTTCTTCTTCTGCTTCTCCCGCTTCTTCTTCTTCTGCTTCTCCCGCTTCTGCTTCTTCTGCTTCTCCTGCTTCTCGTTCTGCTTCTCTTCGTCAGCTTCTCTATCTACTTCTGCTTCTGCTTCTTCGGATTCTGCTTCTTCTACTTCTTCTCTC
>NW_012312353.1:0-2268 GCF_000151885.1 Dipodomys ordii | reverse complement strand
ATCACTCCTGTTTCTGCTTCTCCTGCTTCTCGTTCTGCTTCTCTTTCTGCTTCTCTTTCTGCTTCTCCTTCTCCTTCTCCTTCTTCTGCTTCTCCTTCGGCTTCCGCTTCCGCTTCTGCTTCAATTTCTCCTTCTGCTTCTCATTCTGCTTCTGCGTCTTCTGTTTCTTCTCCTTCTCCTGCTTCTGCTTCTCCTGCTTCTCCTACTTCTCGTGCTGCTTCTTCTTCTGCGACTCTTTCTGCTTCTGCTTATCCTACTCCTAACCTTCTCTTTAGCCTTCTCCTTCTGCTTCTCCTGCTGCTTCTGCTTATTCTACTATTTCTGTTTCTTCTGCTTCTGCTTCAGATTAGGCTTCTTCTGTTTCTCCTTCTGCTTCAGATTCTGCTTCTACTTCTTAGGCTTCTCCTGTTTCTTCTGCTTCTGCTTCTCCTGCTTCTACTGCTTCTCTTTCTCCTTCTCCTTCTGCTTCTCCTTCTGCTTCTGCTCTTCTCCTTCTTCTGTTTCTTTTCCTTCTGTTTCTTCTGCATCTTCTTCTTCTGTTTCTTCTGACTCTACTTCTGCTTCTCCTTCTTCTCCTCTTTCTGCATCTACTTCTGCTTCTTCTGCTTCTCCTGTTTTTCCTTCTTGTTCTCCTTCTGTTTCTGCTTCTCTTTCTGCTTCTGCTTCTCCTTCTGCTTCTCCTTCTCCTTCTTCTGCTTCTCCCACTGCTTCTGCTTCTGCTTCTTTTGCTAATTCTTTTTCTTCTGTTTCTGCTTCTCCTGCTTCTGCTTCTTCTGCTTCTACTGTTTCTCCTTATGCTTCTACTTATGCTTCTCCTTCTTCTTCTTCTTCTTCTTCTTCTTCTTCTTCTTCTTCTTCTTCTTCTTCTTCTTCTTCTTCTTCTTCTTCTTCTTCTTCTTCTTCTTCTTCCCCTTCTCTTTCTTCTGCTTATGATTTTCCTGCTTCTTCTACTTCTACTGCTTCTCTTTCTGCTTCTCATTCTGCTACTGCTTCTCCTAATGCTTCTCCTATTGCTTCTGCTGCCCTTCCTTCTCCTTCTTCTTCTCCTACTTCTGCTTCTCCTTCTGCTTCTGCTTCTTCTGCCTCTCCAGCTTCTCCTTCTGCATCTTCTGCTGCTTCTGCTTCTCCTTCTGCTGCTTCTTCTGCTTCTGCTTCTCCTTATTCTGCTTCTCCTTCTGATTCTCCTTCTGCTTCTCCTTCTGTTGCTCCTTCTCCTTCTTCCAATGATTCTGCTTCTTATGCTTATTACTTTTCATCTGCTTCTGCTTCTCCTGCTTCTGCTTCTTCTGCTTCTACTGCTTCTCCTTATGCTTCTCCTTCTTCTTCTTCTTCTTCTTCTTCTTCTTCTTCTTCTTCTTCTTCTTCTTCTTCTTCTTCTTCTTCTTCTTCTTCTTCTTCTTCTTCTTTTTCTCTTTCTTCTGCTTCTGCTTTTCCTGCTTCTTCTGCTTCCACTGCTTCTCTTTCTGCTTGTCATTCTTCTTCTGCTTCACCTTCTGCTTCTCCTATTGCTTCTGCTGCTCTTCCTTCTCCTTCTCATACTTCTATTTCTTCTTCTGCTTCTGCTTCTCCTTCTGCATCTCCTTCTGCTTGTGCTTGTCCTTATGCTTCTTCTTCTGCTTCTCCTTCTGCTTCTTCTGCTTCTCCTTCTGATTCTCCTTCTGATTCTGCTTCTGTTTTTCCTTCTCCTTCTCGTTTTTCTGCTTTTCCTTCTGCTTCTCCTTCTACTTCTGCTGCTACTGCTTCTGCTACTGCTTCTGCTTCTTCTGTTTCTTCTGCTTCTCCTTTTGCTTTTGATTCTCTTTCCGCTTCTGCTTCTCCTTCTGCTTCTCATTCTGCTTGTCCAGATTCTGCTTCTTCTGCTTTTCCTGCTACTCCTTCTGCTTCTGGTTCTGCTTCTGCTCCTTCTGGTTCTTATGCTTCTGCTTCTCCTGCTTCTACTTCTTCTGCTTCCCCTCCTTCTCTTTCTTCTTCTGCTTCTGTATCTGCTTCTCCTTCTGCTTCTGCTTCTTGTCCTTCTCCTTTTTCTTCTGCTTCTGCTTCTCCTGTTTCTACATTTCCTGCTTGTCCTTCTGCTGCTCTTTCTGCTTCTCCTGCTGCTTTCCACCTTCTCCTGCTCCTTCTTCTGCTTCTTCTTCTGTTTCTCCTTCTACTTCTCCTTCTCGTTCTTCTGCTTTTCCTTCTGCTTCTCCTTCTGCTTCTGCATCTTCTGCTTCTTCGCTACTGCCTCGCTTCTTCGTTTCTTCGCTTCTCCTTCGCTTTGCTTCTCTT
>NW_012312352.1:0-2268 GCF_000151885.1 Dipodomys ordii | reverse complement strand
TCAAGCAGGAGAGCAGAAGCAGGAGAAGCAGAAGCAGAAGAAACATAGGAAGTTTAGAAGAAGCAGAAGCAGAAGGAGAAGCAGAAACAGAAGGAAAAGCAGAAAGAGAAGCAGGAGAAGCAGAAGAAGAAGCAGCAGGAGAAGCAGAAGCAGAAGAAGCCGAAGAAGCAGAAGCAGAACCTGAAGCAGAAGGAGAAGCACGAGAAGCAGAACAAGCAGAATCTGGAGAAGCAGAAGGAGAAGCAGAAGCAGAAAGAGAAGCAAAAGCAGAAGGAGAAGCAGAAGAAATAGAAGAAGCAGAGGCAGTAGCAGAAGAAGCAGAAGATGCAGAAGCAGAAGGAGAAGCAGAAGGAAAAGTAGAAGAACGAGAAGGAGAAGGAGAAACAGAAGGAGAAGCAGAAAGAGAAGCAGAAGAAGGAGCAGGAGAAGGAAAAGCAGCAGGAGAAGCAGAAAGAGCAGCATAAGGAGAAGCAGGAGATGCAGAAACAGGAAAAGCATAAGCAGAACAAACAGGAGAAGGACAAGAAGCAGAAGCAGAAGGAGAAGCAGAAACAGAAGGAGAAGCAGAAAGAGAAGGAGGGGAAGCAGAAGAAGCAGAAGCAGGAGAAGCAGAAGCATAAGAATCCGAAGAAGCAGAAGCAGAACCTGAAGCAGAAGGAGAAGCATGAGAAGCAGAAGAAGCAGAATCTGGAGAAGCAGAATGAGAAGCAGAAGGAGAAGCAGAAAGAGAAGCAGGTAAAGCAGAAGAAGAAGAAGCAGAAGGAGAATCAGAAGGAGAAGCTGAAGAAGAAGAAGGAGAAGAAGAAGAAGATGCAGAAGGAGAAGCAGAAGAAGCAGAAGTAGAAGGAGAAGAAGGAAAAGCAGAAGAAGCAGAAGCAAAAGGAGAAGCAAAAGAAGGAGAAGGAGAAGCAGAAGCAGAAGAAGAAGCATAAGGACAACCACAAGCAGAAGGAGATGCAGAAGGAGAAGCAGGAGAAAAAGAAGAAGGAGAAGTTGAAGGAGAAGCAGAAGTAGGAGAAGGAGAAGGAGGAGAAGCAGATGGAGAAGCAGAAGCGGAATGAGAAGCAGAAAGAGAAGCAGGAGAAGCACAAGAAAAAGAAGCAGGAGAAGTCAAAAGAGAAGAAGCAGAAGAAGCAGAAACAGAAGCAGAAGTAGAAGCAGAAGCAGAAGGAGAAGCAGCAGAACAAGTAGATCCAGAAATTCAGGCAGGAGAAACCGAAGAAGCAGAAGCAGCAGCAGAAGGAGAAGCAAAAAGAGAAGCAGAAGAAGAAGTAGAAGAACCAGCAAAAGGAGAAGCAGCAGAAGAAGCAGAAAAACAAGCAGGAGAAGCAGAAGCAGAAAGAGAAGCAGAAGAAGCAGAAGAAGAAGAAGAAGAAGCAGAAGAAGCATAAGAAGCAGAAGCAGGAGAAGCAGAACCAGAAGAAAAAGAAGAAGCATAAGAAGCAGAAGCAGAGGGAGAAGAAGAAGAAGGAGAAGGAGCAGCAGAAGGAGAAACAGAAGGAGAATCAGGAGGAGAAGCAGAAGAAGGAGAAGCAGAAGCAGAAGAAGAAGCAGAAGAAGAAGCAGAAGCAGAAGAAGATGCAGAAGGAGAAGCAGGAGAAGCAGAAGAAGCAGAAGCAGAAGGAGAACCAGAAGTAGGAGAAGGAGAAGGAGAAGGAAGGGCAGCAGAAGCAATAGGAGAAGCAGAAGGAGAAGCAGAAGCAGAATGAGAAGCAGAAAGAGAAGCAGTAGAAGCAGAAGAAGCAGGAAAAGCAGAAGCAGAAGAAAGAGAAGAAGAAGACGAAGAAGAAGAAGAAGAAGAAGAAGAAGAAGAAGAAGAAGAAGAAGAAGAAGAAGAAGAAGAAGAAGAAGAAGAAGACGAAGAAGAAGAAGAAGAAGAAGAAGAAGAAGATGAAGAAGATGAAGAAGAAGAAGAAGATGAGGAAGAGGAGGCGTATGGAGAGGCATGAGGAGAAGCATAAGGATTAGGATAAGGAGAAGCAGTACAGCAGTTGACGTAGATGCAGGAGATGCTGAACAAATGAATATGCAATAGAAGCGGAAGCGGAAGCCGTGGGGAGAGGCTGAGAAGGAGAAGGATATCGAGCAGGCAGAAGGGGAAAGCAGAATCAAAAGGAGAACTCGAACCGTAAGGAGAACTTGGAGGAATAAGCCGGGATTATTCTGTAGAAGGTGGAATTAGAAGCCCTTTTGGAGGGAGGGAGAGGGGGGATCCCCTAATTTCTTATCTCGAGGTAATCAGAAAAGGATGGAGCCGGAAGAAACCTT
>NW_012312351.1:0-2268 GCF_000151885.1 Dipodomys ordii | reverse complement strand
CCCCCCTTTGTGCCCGCTGTGTCCTGCTGTGTCACCGCTGTGTCTCGCTGTGGCCACTCTCTGTCTCCGCTGTCCCCCGCTGTGTCCCCCGCTGTGTCCTGCTGTGTCCCGCTGTGTCCCCCGCTTTTTCCTGCTGTGTCCCGCAGTGTCACGGCTGTGTCCCGCTGTGTAACACTGTGTCCCGTGTTGTCCCACTTTGTCCCACGTTGTGTCCCCCGCTGAGTCCCCTCTGTGTCTCCGCTGTGTCCCCCTGTGTCCTCGCTGTGTCCCCTGCTGTCTCCCGCTTTGTCTCACGCTGTGTTCCGCTGTGTCCCGCTGTGTCCCCGCTGTGTCCCCAGCTGTGTCCCGCTGTGTTCCCTGCTGTGTCCTGCTATGTTCCCGCAGTGTCCCCGCTGTGTCCCGCTGTGTCCTCGCTGTGTCCCCAGCTGTGTACCCCACTGTGTTCCGCGTGTCCCTGCTGTATCGACGCTGGGTCCCGCTCGGTACCGCTGTGTCATCCCTGTGTCCCCCGCTGTGTCCCGCTGTGTCCCCCGCTGTGTCTCTGCTGTGTCCCCGCTGTGTCCCGCTGTGTACTGCTGTGTCCCCCGCTGAGTCCCGCTGTGTCGCAATGTGTCCCAATGTGTCCCTGCTCTGTCCCCCGCTGTGTCCCATTTTGTCCCCCGCTGTGTCCCCCGCTATGTCCCGCTGTGTCCCCCGCTGTGTCCCACTGTGTCCTTGCTGTGTCCCATGCTGTGTGCCGCTGTGTCCTTGCTGTGTCCCCTGCTGTGTCCCGCTGTGTCCTGCTGTGTCACGCTGTTTCCCCACTGCGTCCCCGCTGTGTACCTCTGTGTACCCCGCTGTGACCAGCTTTGTCCCCGCTGTGTCTCGCTGTGTCACACGCTCTGTCCCCCACTGTGTCCCGCTATGTCCCCCTCTGTGTCCCACTGTGTCCCCCGCTGTGTCCCACTGTGTCCACGCAGTATCACTGCTGTTTCCTGCTGTGTCCCGCTGTGTTCCTTGGTGTCCCTCTTTGTCTCCCGCTGTGTCCCCCGCTGAGACCCCGCTGTGTCAACGCTGTGTCCTGCTGTGTCCTCGCTGTGTCCCCCGCTGTCTCCAGCTCTGTCCCCCGCTGTGTCTCTCGCTTTTTCCCCGCTGTGCCCCCACTGTGTCCCATTGTGTCTACAGCTGTGTACCCACGCTGTGTAACGCTGTGTGCCCACTGTATCGACGCTGTGTCCCGCTCTCACCCCCGCTGTGTCCTCGCTGTGTTCCCCGCTGTGTCCCGCTGTGTCCCCCGCTGTGTTCCCCTGTGTCCCCCACTGTGTCCCGCTGTGTCCTCGCTGGGTCTCCCGTTGGGTCCCGCTGTGTCCCCCGCTATGTCCCGCTGTGTACCGCTGTGTCCCCCGCTGTGTCCTGTTGTGTCCCCAGCTGTGTACCCCGTTGTGTCCCGCTGTATCGACGCTGTGTCCCACTGGGTCCCGGTGTTTCTTTCCTGTGTTGCCCGCGGGGTCTCGCTGTGTCCCCGCTGTATCGACGCTGTGTTCCCGCTGTGTCCCGCTGTGTCCTGCTCTGTCCTCGCTGTGTCCCCTGCTGTGTCCCGTTTTGTCCCCAGCTGTGTCCCCTGCTATGTCCCGCTGTGTCTACTGCTGTGTCCACGCTGTGTCCCGCTTTGTCTCGCTGTGTCCCACTGTGTCCTCTCTGTGTCCCCCGCTATGTTCCGCTGTGTCCTCGCTGTGTCCCCTGCTGTGTCCCGCTGTGTCCCCATTGTGTCCCCCGCTGTGTCGCCCTTTGTCCCGCTGTGTCCCCCGCTGTGTCCGCTGCTGTGTCCTGCTGTGTCCCCCGCTGTGTCACCAATGTGTCCCTCTGTGTCCTCGCTGTGTCCCGCTGTGTCTCGCTGTGCCCCCACTCTGTCCCGATGTGTCCACAGCTGGGTACCACGCTGTGTAACACTGTGTCCCTGCTGTATCGACGCTGTGTCCTGCTGGGTCCCGCTGTGTCCTCGCTGAGTTCCCCGCTGTGTCCCGCTGTGTCCCCAGCTGTGTCCCCCGCTGTGTCCCGCTGTGTCCTAGCTGGGTCCCCTGCTGTGTCCCGCTGTGTCCCCTGCTGTGCTCCGCTGTGTCCCGCTATGTCCCGCTTGGTCCCTGCTGTGTCCCCGCTGTGTGCCTGGCTGTGTCCTGCTGTGTACTACGTTGTGTCCAGCTGTGTCACCGCTGCGTCTCTCTTTGGCCCCTCTCTGTCTCCGCTGTCTGCCGCTTTGTCCCCGCTGTGTCCCTTGCTGTGTAGCGCTGA
>NW_012312350.1:0-2268 GCF_000151885.1 Dipodomys ordii | reverse complement strand
AGAGAGATGCAGAAGGAGAAGCAGAAGAAGCAGAAGCAGAAGGAGAAGCAGGAAAAGCAGAAGAAGCAGAAGCAAAAGGAGAAGCAAAAGAAGGAGAAGGAGAAGCAGAAGCATAAGGACAAGCACAAGCAGAAGGAGGTGCAGAAGGAGAAGCAGGAGAAGCAGAAGAAGCAGAAGCTGAAGGAGAAGCAGAAGTAGGAGAAGGTGAAGGAGGAGAAGCAGAAGGAGAAGCAGAATGAGAAGCAGAAAGAGAAGCAGGAGAAGGACAAGAAGCAGAAGCAGGAGAAGCCGAAAGAGAAGAAGCAGAAGAAGCAGAAACATTAGCAGAAGGAGAAGCAGAAGCAGAAGGAGAAGCAGCAGAAGAAGTAGAACCAGAAATTCAGGCAGGAAAAACAGAAGAAGCAGAAGCAGAAGGAGAAGCAAAAAGAGAAGCACAAGGAGTAGTAAAAGAAGCAGCAGAAGGAGAAGCAGCAGAAGAAGCAGAAAAACAAGCAGGAGAAGCAGAAGCAGAAAGAGAAGTAGAAGCAAAAGAAGCAGAACCAAAAGAAGAAGCAGTAGAAGCATAAGAAGCAGAAGCAGGAGAAGCAGAAGCAGAAGTAGAAGGAGAAGTAGGAGAAGGAGAAGGAAGAGCCGCAGAAGCAATAGGAGAAGCAGAAGCAGAATGAGAAGCAGAAAGAGAAGCAGTAGAAGAAGAAGCAGGAAAAGAAGAAGCAGCAGAAAGAGAAGAAGAAGAAGAAGTAGAAGAAGAAGAAGAAGAAGAAGAAGAAGAAGAAGAAGAAGAAGAAGAAGAAGAAGAAGAAGAAGAAGAAGAAGAAGAAGAAGAAGAAGAAGAAGAAGAAGGAGGAGGAGGAGGAGGAGGAGAAGGAGAAGGAGAAGCAGTAGAAGCAGAAGAAGCAGAAGCAGGAGAAGCAGAAGCAGGAGAAGCAGAAGCAGAAGAAAAAGAATAAGCATAAGAAGCAGATTCAGAGGGAGAAGCAGAAGAAGGAGAAGCAGAAGCAGAAGAAGCAGCAGAAGCAGAAGCAGAAGCAGAAGAAGATGCAGAAGGAGAAGCAGGAGAAGCAGAAGAAGGAGAAGGAGAAGGCGAAAGGGAAGGATTAGGAGTAGGAGAAGCAAAAGGATAAGCAGAAGCAGAAAGAGACGCAGAAGGAGAAGCAGCACGAGAAGTAGGAGAAGCAGGAGAAGCAGAAGCAGGAGAAGCAGAAGAAACAGAAGACGCAGAAGCAGAATGAGAAGCACAAGGAGAAATTGAAGCAGAAGCAGAAGCAGAAGGAGAAGCAGAAGCAGAAGAAGGATAAGCAGAAGCAGAAAGAGACGCAGAAGGAGAAACAGCAACAGAAGTAGGAGAAGCAGGAGAAGCAGAAGCAGGAGAAGCAGAAGAAAGAGAAGACGCAGAAGCAGAATGAGAAGCAGAAGGAGAAATTGAAGCAGAAGCAGAAGCAGAAGGAGAAGCAGAAGCAGAAGGAGAAGCAGAAGAAGGAGAAGGAGAAGGAGAAGCAGAAAGAGAAGACGAACGAGAAGCAGGAGAAGCAGAAGCAGGAGAAGCAGAAACAGAAGAAACAGAAGAATGGAGAAGAAACAGAAGGAGAAGCAGAAACAGAAGGAAAAGCAGAAAGAGAAGCAGGAGATGCAGAAGAAGCAGCAGCAGGAGAAGCAGAAGCAGAACCTGAAGCAGAAGGAGAAGCAGGAGAAGCAGAATCTGGAGAAGCAGAAGGAGAAGCAGAAGGAGAAGCAGAAGCAGAAAGAGAATCAAAAGCAGAAGGAGAAGCAGAACTAGAAGCAGAAGAAACAGAAGAAGCAGAGGCAGTAGCAGAAGAAGCAGAAGATGCAGAAGCAGAAGGAGAAGCAGAAGGAAAAGCAGAAGAACGAGAAGGTGAAGGAGAAGGAGAAACAGAAGGAGAAGCAGAAAGAGAAGCAGAAGAAGGAGCAGGAGAAGGAAAAGCACCAGGAGAAGCAGAAAGAGCAGCAGAAGGAGGAGCAGGAGATGCAGAAACAGGAGAAGCATAAGCAGAACAAACAGGAGAAGGACAAGAAGCAGAAGCAGAAGGAGAAGCAGATACAGAAGGAGAAGCAGAAAGAGAAGGAGGGGAAGCAGAAGAAGCTGAAGCAGGAGAAGCAGAAGCATAAGAATCCGAAGAAGCAGAAGGAGAACCTGAAGCAGATGGAGAAGCAGAAGAAGCAGAATCTGGAGAAGCAGAGGAGAAGCAGATGCAGAAAGAGAATCAAAAGCAGAAGAGACAAAAGAGTAGAAGCAGTAGCAGTTGTAGCAGA
>NW_012312349.1:0-2268 GCF_000151885.1 Dipodomys ordii | reverse complement strand
AGAAGGAGAAGCAGAAGAAGAATGAGAAGCAGAAAGATTAGGAGTGGAAGCTGAAGAAGCAGGAAAAGCAGAAGCAGATTAAAGAGAAGAAGAAGAAGAAGAAGTAGAAGAAGAAGAAGAAGAAGAAGAAGAAGAAGAAGAAGAAGAAGAAGAAGAAGAAGAAGAAGAAGAAGAAGAAGAAGAAGAAGAAGAAGAAGAAAAGTAGAAGAAGAAGAAGAAGAAGAAGAAGAAGAAGAAGAAGAAGAAGAAGAAGAAGAAGAAGAAGAAGAAGAAGAAGAAGAAGAAGAAGAAGAAGAAGAAGAAGGAGAAGAAGAAGAAGGAGAAGCATAAGGAGAAGAATTAGAAGCAGAAGAAGCAGAAGCAGGAGAAGCAGAAACAGAAGAAAAAGAATAAGCATAAGAAGAAGAACCAGAGGGAGAATGCAGAAGAAGGAGAAGGAGCAGCAGAAGGAGAAGCAGATGGAGAATCAGAAGGAGAAGAAGAAGAAGGAGAAGCAGAAGCAGTAGAAGAAGCAGAAGAAGAAGAAGAAGCAGAAGACGATGCAGAAGGAGAAGCAGGAGAAGCAGAAGAAGCAGAAGCAGAACGAGAAGTAGAAGTAGGAGAAGGAGAAGGAAGGGCAGCAGAATCAATAGGAGAAGCAGAAGGAGAAGCAGAAGCAGAATGAGAAGCAGAAAGAGAAGCAGTAGAAGCAGAAGAAGCAGGAAAAGCAGAAGCAGAAGAAAGAGAAGAAGAAGAAGTAGAAGAAGAAGAAGAAGAAGAAGAAGAAGAAGAAGAAGAAGAAGAAGAAGAAGAAGAAGAAGAAGAAGAAGAAGAAGAAGAAGAAGAAGAAGAAGAAGGAGAAGCATAAAGAGAAGCAGTAGAAGCAGAAGAAGCAGAAGCAGGAGAAGCAGAAGCAGAAGAAAAAGAATAAGCAAAAGAAGCAGAAGCAGAAGCAGTGGGAGAAGCAGAAGAAGGAGAAGGAGAAGGAGCAGCAGAAGGAGAAGCAGAAGCAGAAAGAGAAGCAGATACAGAAGGAGAACAAGAAGGAGAAGCAGGAGAATCAGAAGAAGCAGAAGTAGAAGCAGAAAGAGGAGAAGAAGGAGAAGCAGAAGTAGAATCAGAAGAAACAGAAGAAGAAGCAGAAGAAAACAGAAGCAATAGAAACAGAAGAAAGAGAAGAGCAGAAGCAGAAGCAGAAGGAGAAGCAAAAGCGAAGAAGAAGCAGAAAGAGAAGCAGGAGAAGCAGAAGCAGGAGGAGCAGAAGCAGAAGAAACAGGAGAAGCCGAAGAAGCAGAAGCAGAATCTGAAGCAGAAGGAGAAACAGAAGAAGCACAATCTGAAGCAGAAGCAGAAGAAACAGTAATAGTATAATAAGCAGAAGCAGAAACAGCAAGAGAAGCAGAAGCAGAAGAAGTCGGAGAAGGCGAGAGAGAAGGATTAGGAGTAGGAGAAGCAAAATATAAGCAGAAGCAGAAAGAGACGCAGAAGGAAAAGCAGCACGAGAAGTAGGAGAAGCAGGAGAAGCAGAAGCAGGAGAAGCAGAAGAAACAGAAGACGCAGAAGCAGAATGAGAAGCAGAAGGAGAAATTGAAGCAGAAGCAGAAGGAGAAGCAGAAGCAAAAGGAGAAGCAGAAGAAGAGAAGGAGAAGCAGGGCGAGAAGCAGGAGAAGCAGAAGCAGGAGAAGCAGAAGCAGAAGAAACAGAAGAAGGAGAAGAAGCAGAAGCAGAAGCAGAAGGAGAAGCAGAAACAGAAGGAAAAGCAAAAAGAGAAGCAGGAGAAGCAGAAGAAGCAGCAGCAGGAGAAGCAGAAGCAGAAGAAGCCGAAGAAGCAGAAGCAGAACCTGAAGCAGAAGGAGAAGCAGGAGAAGCAGAAGAAGCAGAATCTGGAGAAGCAGAAGGAAAAGCAGAAGCAGAAAGAGAAGCAAAAGCAGAAGGAGAAGCAGAAGAAACAGAGGAAGCAGAGGCAGGAGCAGATGAAGCAGAAGATGCAGAAGCAGAAGGAGAAGCATAAGGAAAAGCAGAAGAACGAGAAGGAGAAGGAGAAGGAGAAACAGAAGGAGAAGCAGAAAGAGAAGCAGAAGAAGGAGCAGGAGAAGGAAAAGCAGCAGGAGAAGCAGAAAGAGCAGCAGAAGGAGAAGCAGGAGAAGCAGAAACAGGAGAAGCAGAAGCAGAAGAAACAGGAGAAGGACAAGAAGCAGAAGCAGAAGGAGAAGCAGAAACAGAAGGAGAAGCAGAAAGAGAAGGAGGGGAAGCAGAAGAAGCAGAAGCAGGAGAAGCAGAAGCATAAGA
>NW_012312348.1:0-2268 GCF_000151885.1 Dipodomys ordii | reverse complement strand
TCAGGGGAGCAGAAGAAGCAGAAGCAGGAGAACCAGAAGCATAAGAATCCGTAGAAGCAGAAGCAGAACCTGAAGCAGAAGGAGAAGCAGGAGAAGCAGAAGAAGCAGAATCTGGAGAAGCAGAATGAGAAGCTGAAGGAGAAGCAGAAGCAGAAAGAGAATCAAAAGGAGAAGGAGAAGCGGAAGAAACAGAAGAAGCAGAAGCAGTAGCAGTTGCAGCAGAAGCAGAAGGAGAAGCAAAAGTAAAAGCAGAAGAACGAGAAGGAGAAACAGAAGGAGAAGCAGAGGAGAAGCAGAAGGATAAGCCGAAGGATAAACAGAAGCAGAAGAAGCAGCAGAAGGAGAAGCAGAAGCAGAAGAAGATGCAGAAGGAGAAGCAGGAGAAGCAGAAGAATCAGAAGCATAAGTAGAAGGAGAAGTAGGAGAAGGAGAAGGAAGAGCCGCAGAAACAATAGGAGAAGCAGAAGAAGAAGCAGAAGCAGAATGAGAAGCAGAAAGAGAAGCAGTAGAAGAAGAAGAAGCAGGAAAAGCAGAAGCAGCAGAAAGAGAAGAAGAAGAAGAAGAAGAAGAAGAAGAAGAAGAAGAAGAAGAAGAAGAAGAAGAAGAAGAAGAAGAAGAAGAAGAAGAAGAAGAAGAAGAAGAAGAAGAAGGAGAAGGAGAAGAAGAAGAAGAAGAAGAAGAAGAAGAAGAAGAAGAAGAAGAAGAAGAGGGAGAAGGAGAAGGAGAAGGAGAAGCAGTAGAAGCAGAAGAAGCAGAAGCAGGAGAAGCAGTAGCAGGAGAAGCAGAAGAAAAAGAATAAGCATAAGAAGCAGAATCAGAGAGAGAAGCAGAAGAAGGAGAAGAAGAAGCAGAAGAAGCAGCAGAAGCAGAAGCAGAAGCAGAAGAAGATGCAGAAGTAGAAGCAGGAGAAGCAGAAGAAGGAGAAGGAGAAGGCGAAAGAGAAGGATTAGGAGTAGGAGAAGCAAAAGGATAAGCAGAAGCAGAAAGAGACGCAGAAGGAGAAGCAGCACGAGAAGTAGGAGAAGCAGGAGAAGCAGAAGCAGGAGAAGCAGAAGAAACAGAAGACGCAGAAGCAGAATGAGAAGCAGAAGGAGAAATTGAAGCAGAAGCAGAAGGAGAAGCAGAAGCAGAAGCAGAAGAAGGAGAAGGAGAAGCAGAAAGAGAAGCAGAAAGAGAAGCACAACGAGAAGCAGGAGAAGCAGAAGCAGGAGAAGCAGAAGGAGAAGAAACATAGGAAGGAGAAGAAGCAGAAGCAGAAGGAGAAGCAGAAACAGAAGGAAAAGCAGAAAGAGAAGCAGGAGAAGCAGAAGAAGCAGCAGCAGGAGAAGCAGAAGCAGAAGAAGCCGAAGAAGCAGAAGCAGAACCTGAAGCAGAAAGAGAAGCAGGAGAAGCAGAAGAAGCAGAATCTGGAGAAGCAGAAGGAGAAGCAGAAGCAGAAAGAGAAGCAAAAGCAGAAGGAGAAGCAGAAGGGGAAGCAGAAGAAACAGAAGAAGCAGAGGCAGTAGCAGAATATGTAGAAGCAGAAGGAGAAGCAGAAGGAAAAGCAGAAGAACGAGAAGGAGAAGGAGAAGGAGAAACAGAAGGAGAAGCACAAAGAGAAGCAGAAGAAGGAGCAGGAGAAGGAAAAGCAGCAGGAGAAACAGAAAGAGAAGCAGAAAGAAAAGCAGAAGAAGAAGCAGGAGATGCAGAAACAGGAGAAGAACAAGCAGAAGAAACAGGAGAAGGACAAGAAGCAGAAGCAGAAGGAGAAGCAGAAAGAGAAGGAGGGGAAGCAGAAGAAGCAGAAGCAGGAGAAGCAGAAGCATAAGAATCCGAAGAAGCAGAAGCAGAACCTGAAGCAGAAGGAGAAGCAGAAGAATCAGAATCTGGAGAAGCAGAATGAGAAGCAGAAGGAGAAGCAGAAGCAGAAAGAGAATCAAAAGCAGAAGGAGAAGCAGAAGAAACAGAAGAAGTAGAAGCAGTAGCAGTTGTAGCAGAAGCAGAAGGAAAAGCAGAAGAACAAGAAGGAGAAGGAGAAACAGAAGGAGAAGCAGAAGGAGAAGCAGAAAGAGACGCAGGTAAAGCAGAAGAAGAAGAAGATGAGAGAAGAGAGAGAGAGAGAGAGAGAGATGAGAGAGAGAGAGAGAGAGAGAGAGAGAGAAGAGATCAGAGGAGAGCAGAGAAGGAGATGGAGAAGCAGAAGCAGAGAGATGCAGAGGCGAAGCAGAGAGCAGAGCAGAGGAGTAGCAGGAAAGCAGAGAGCAGAGCAAGGAGAGCAAAGAGGAGAGG
>NW_012312347.1:0-2268 GCF_000151885.1 Dipodomys ordii | reverse complement strand
AGAAGCAGAAGCAGGAGAAGCAGAAGCATAAAATGCGAAAAACCGAAGCAGAACCTGAAGCAGAAGGAGAAGCAGGAGAAGCAGAAGAAGCAGAATCTGGAGAAGCAGAATAAGAAGCAGAACGAGAAGCAGAAGCAGAAAGAGAATCAAAAGCAGAAGGAGAAGCACAAGAAACAGAAGAAGTAGAAGCAGTAGCAGGTGTAGCAGAAGCAGAAGGAAAAGCAGAAAAACAGGAAGGAGAAGGAGAAACAGAAGAAGAAGTAGAAGGAAAAGCAGAAAGAGAAGCAGGTAAAGCAGAAGAAGAGGAAGCAGAAGGAGAATCAGGAGAAGCAGAAGAAGGAGAAGGAGAAACAGAAGCAGAAGAAGATGCAGAAGGAGAAGCAGGAGAAGCAGAAGAAGCAGAAGCAGAAGGAGAAGCAGGAGAAGCAGAAGAAGCAGAATCTGGAGAAGCAGAAGGAGAAGCAGAAGCAGAAAGAGAAGCAAAAGCAGAAGGAGAAGCAGAAGAAACAGAAGAAGCAGAGGCAGTAGCAGAAGAAGCAGAAGATTCAGAAGCAGAAGGAGAAGCAGAAGGAAAAGCAGAGGAACTAGAAGGAGAAGGAGAAGGAGAAACAGGAGTAGAAGCAGAAAGAGAAGCAGAAGAAGGAGCAGTAGAAGGAAAACAGCAGGAGATACAGAAAGAGCAGCAGAAGGAGAAGCAGGAAATGCAGAAACAGGAGAAGAACAAGCAGAAGAAACAGGAGAAGGACAAGAAGCAGAAGCAGAAGGAGAAGCAGAAAGAGAAGGAGGGGAAGCAGAAGAAGCAGAAGCAGGAGAAGCAGAAGCATAAGAATCCGAAGAAGGAGAAGCAGAACCTGAAGCAGAAGGAGAAGCAGGAGAAGCAGAAGAAGCAGAATCTTTAGAAGCAGAATGAGAAGCAGAAGGAGAAGCAGAAGCAGAAAGAGAATCAAAAGCAGAAGGAGAGGCAGAAGAAACATAAGAAGTAGAAGCAGTAGCAGTTGTAGCAGAAGCAGAAGGAAAAGCAGAAGAACAAGAAGGAGAAGGAGAAACAGAAGGAGAAGCAGAAGGAGAAGCAGAAAGAGAAGCAGGTAAAGCAGAAGAAGAAGAAGCAGAAGGAGAATCAGAAGGAGAAGCAGAAGAAGGAGAAGTAGAAGCAGAAGCAGAAGAAGATGCAGTAGGAGAAGCAGAAGAAGCAGAAGGAGAGGCAGGAAAAGCAGAAGAAGCAGAAGGAAAAGGAGAAGCAAAAGAAGGAGAAGGAGAAGCAGAGGCAGAAGAAGAAGCATAAGGACAAGCACAAGCAGAAGGAGATGCAGAAGGAAAAGCAGGAGAAGCAGAAGAAGCAGAAGCTGAAGGAGAAACAGAAATAGGAGAAGGAGAAGGAGGAGAAGCAGAAGCAGAAGGAGAAGCAGAAGCAGAATGAGAATCAGAAAGAGAAGCAGGAGGAGGACAAGAAGCAGAAGCAGGAGAAGCCGAAAGAGAAGAAGCAGAAACAGAAGCAGAAGTAGAAGCAGAAGCAGAAGGAGAAGCAGCAGAAGAAGTAGAACCAGAAATTCAGGCAGCATAAACAGAAGAAGCAGAAGCAGAAGGAGAAGCAAAAAGAGAAGCAGAAGGGGAAGTAGAAAAAACAGCAGAAGAAGCAGAAAAACAAGCAGGAGAAGCAGAAGCAGGAAGAGAAGTAGAAGCAGAAGAAGAAGAAGAAGCAGTAGAAGCATAAGAAGCAGAAGCAGGAGAAGCAGAAGCAGAAGAAAAAGAAGAAGCATAAGAAGCAGAAGCAGAGGGAGAAACAGAAGAAGGAGAAGGAGCAGCAGAAGGTGAAGCAGAAGGAGATGCAGAAGGAGATAGAGAAGCAGAAACAGAAGGAGAAGAAGAAGGAGAAGTTGGAGAATCAGAAGAAGCAGAAGCAGAAAGAGAAGCAGAAGAAGGAGAAGGAGAAGCAGAAACAGAGGAAACGAAGGAGAAGCAGAAGAAGCAGAAGCGGGAGCAGCAGAAGAAGAAGAAGAAACAGAAGAAGGAGAAGGAGCAGAAGGAGAAGCAGAAGCAGAAGGAGAAGCAGAAAGAGAAGCAGAAGAAGCAGTAGCAGGAGAAGCAGAAGCAGAAGAAACAGAAGAAGCCCAAGAACCAGAAGGAGAACCTGAAGCAGAAGCAGAAGCAGAAGCAGCAGAAGCTGGAAAAGCAGAAGCAGAAGAAACCGAACAAGCAGAAGAAGCAGAAGCAGAACGAGAAGCAGAAGAAGAGGGAGAAAGAGAAGGATTAGGAGTAGGAGGAGCAGAA
>NW_012312346.1:0-2268 GCF_000151885.1 Dipodomys ordii | reverse complement strand
TCAGAAGAAGCAGAAATAGAAAGAGAAGCCGATGAAGAGAAGCAGAACGAGAAGCAGGAGAAGCAGATGAAGCAGAAGCGGGAGAAGCAGAAGTAGAAGAAACAGAAGAAGGAGAAGGAGCAGAAGCAGGAGAAGCAGAAGGAGAAGCAGAAAGAGAAGCAGGAAAAGCAGAAGAATTAGAAGCAGGAGAAGCAGAAGGAGAAGAAACAGGAGAAGGACAAGAAGCAGAAAGAGAAGCAGTAGAAGCAGAAGAGGCAGGAAAAGCAGAAGCAGAAGAAAGAGAAGAAGAAGAAGACGAAGAAGAAGAAGAAGCAGCAGCAGCATAAGGAGAAGCATAAGGAGAAGCATAAGGAGAAGTATAAGGAGAAGCAGTAGAAGCAGAAGAAGCAGAAGCAGGAGAAGCTGAAGCAGAAGAAAAAGAATAAGCAAAAGAAGCAGAAGCAGAAGCAGTGAGAGAAGCAGGAGAAGGAGAAGGAGAAGGAGCAGCAGAAGGAGAAGCAGAAGCAGAAAGAGAAGCAGAAACAGAAGGAGAACAAGAAGGAGAAGCAGGAGAATCAGAAGAAGCAGAAAGAGAAGGAGAAGAAGCAGAAGCAGAAACAGAAGGAAAAGCAGAAATAGAAGCAGGAGCAGCAGAAGAAGCAGCAGCAGGAGAAGCAGAAGCAGAAGGAGCCGAAGAAGCACAAGCAGAACTGAAGCATAAGGAGATACAGGAGAAGCAGAAGAAGCAGAATCTGGAGAAGCAGAAGGAGAAGCAGAAGCAGAAAGAGAAGCAAAAGCAGAAGGAGAAGCATAAGAAGAATCAGAAGAAACAGAAGAAGTAGAGGCAGTAGCAGAAGATGTAGAAGCAGAAGGAGAAGCAGAAGGAAAAGCAGAAGAACGAGAAGGAGAAGGAGAAGGAGAAACAGAATGAGAAGCAGAAAGAGAAGCAGAAGAAGGAGCAGGAGAAGGAAAAGCAGCAGGAGAAGCAGAAGGAGAAGCAGGAGATGCAGAAACAGGAGCAGCAGAAGCAGAAGAAACAGGAGAAGGACAAGAAGCAGAAGCAGAAGGAGAAGCAAAAACAGAAGGAGAAGCAGAAACAGAAGGAGGGATAGCAGAAGAAGCAGAAGCAGGAGAAGCAGAAGCATAAGAATGCGAAGACGCAGAAGCAGAACCTGAAGCAGAAGGAGAAGCAGGAGAAGCAGAAGAAGCAGAATCTGGAGAAGCCGAATGAGAAGCAGAAGGAGAAGCAGAAGCAGAAAGAGAATCAAAAGCAGAAGGAGAAGCAGAAGAAACAGAAGAAGTAGAAGCAGCAGCAGGTGTAGCAGAAGCAGAAGGAAAAGCAGAAAAACAGGAAGGAGAAGGAGAAACAGAAGGAGAAGTAGGAGAAGCAGAAAGAGAAACAGGTAAAGCAGAAGGAGAAGCAGAAGAAACAGAAGAAGCAGAGGCAGTAGCAGAAGAAGCAGAAGATTCAGAAGCAGAAGGAGAAGCAGAAGGAAAAGCAGAAGAACTAGAAGGAGAAGGAGAAGGAGAAACAGGAGTAGAAGCAGAAAGAGAAGCAGAAGAAGGAGCAGTAGAAGGAACAGCAACAGGAGAAACAGAAAGAGCAGCAGAAGGAGAAGCAGGAAATGCAGAAACAGGAGAAGAACAAGCAGAAGAAACAGGAGAAGGACAAGTAGCAGAAGCAGAAGGAGAAGCAGAAAGAGATGAGGGGAAGCAGAAGAAGCAGAAGCAGGAGAAGCAGAAGCATAAGAATCCGAAGAAGCAGAAGGAGAACCTCAGGGAGAAGGAGAAGCAGGAGAAGCAGAAGAAGCAGAATCTGGACAAGCAGAATGAGAATCAGAAGGAGAAGCAGAAGCAGACAGAGTATCAAAAGCAGAAGGAGAAGCAGAAGAAACAGAAGAAGTAGAAGCAGTAGCAGTTGTAGCAGAAGCAGAACGAGAAGCAGAAGGAAAAGCAGAAGAACAAGAAGGAGAAGGAGAAACAGAAGGAGAAGTAGAAGTAGAAGCAGAAAGAGAAGCAGGTAAAGCAGAAGAAGAAGAAGCAGAAGAAGAATAAGAAGGAGAAGCAGAAGAAGGAGAGGGAGAAGCAGAAGCAGAAAAATATGCAGAAGGAAAACAGAAGAAGCAGAAGCAGAAGGAGAAGCAGGAGAAGCAGAAGAAGCAGAAGCAAAAGGAGAAGCAAAAGAAGGAGAAGGAGAAGCAGAGGCAGAAGAAGAAGCATAAGGCCAAGCACAAGCAGAAGGAGATGCAGAAGGAGAAGCAGGAGAAGCAGAAGAAACAGAAGCTGTGA
>NW_012312345.1:0-2268 GCF_000151885.1 Dipodomys ordii | reverse complement strand
GAAGGAGAAGCAGCAGAAGAAGTAGAACAAGAAATCAGGCACGAGAAACAGAAGAAGCAGAAGCAGAAGAGAAGCAAAAGAGAAGCAGAAGGAGAAGTAGAAAAAGCAGCAGAAGAAGCAGAAAAACAAGCAGGAGAAGCAGAAGCAGAAAGAGAAGTAGAAGCAGAAGAAGAAGCAGTAGAAGCAGAAGAAGCAGAAGCAGAAGAAGCAGAACCAGAAGAAAAAGAAGAAGCATAAGAAGCAGAAGCAGAGGGAGAAACAGAAGAAGGAGAAGGAGCAGCAGAAGGTGAAGCAGAAGGAAATGCAGAAGCAGAAAGAGAAGCAGAAATAGAAGAAGAAGAAGGAGAAGTTGGAGAATCAGAAGAAGCAGAAGCAGAAAGTGAAGCAGAAGAAGGAGAAGGAGAAGCAGAAGGAGAAGGACAAGCAGGAGAAGCAGAAGAAGCAGAAGCGGGAGAAGCAGAAGAAGAAGAAGAAGAAGAAACAGAAGAAGGAGAAGGAGCAGAAGGAGAAGCAGAAGCAGAAGGAGAAGCAGAAAGAGAAGCAGAAGAAGCAGAAGAAGCAGTAGCAGGTGAAGCAGAAGCAGAAGAAACAGAAGAAGCCGAAGAATCAGAAGGAGAACCTGAAGCAGAAGGAGAAGCAGAAGCAGCAGAAGCTGGAAAAGCAGAAGCAGAAGAAACCGAACAAGCAGAAGAAGCAGAAGCAGAACGAGAAGCAGAAGAAGAAGGAGAAAGAGAAGGATTAGGAGTAGGAGGAGCAGAAGCAGAATAAGAAGCAGACAGAGAAGCAGAAGAAGAAGCAGAAGGAGAAACAGAAGAAGCAGAAGCAGGAGAAGCAGAAGCAGAAGCAGAATGAGAAGCACAAGAAGGAGAAATTGAAGGAGAAGGAGAAGGAGACGGAGAAGCAGAAGGAGAAGTAGGAGAAGCAGAAGAAGAAGAAGCAGGAGAAGCAGAAACAGAAGAAACAGAAGGAGAAGAGCAGAAGTAGAAGGAGAAGCAGAAGAAGCAGTAGCTGAAGCAGAAGGAGAAGAAACAGAAAAAGCAGAAGAAGCAGAAGAAGAAGCAGCAGGAGAAGCAAAAGAAGAAAAAGGAGAATGAGAAAGAGAAGGATTAGGAGTAGGAGAAACAGAAGGATAAGCAGAAGCAGAAAGAGAAGGAGAATGAGAAGGAGAAGCAGGAGAAGCAGAAGAAGCAGAAGCAGGAGAAGCAGAAGCAGAAGAAACATAGGAAGGAGAAGAAGGAGAAGCAGAAACAGAAGGAAAAGCAGAAAGAGAAGCAGGAGAAGCAGAAGAAGCAGCAGCAGGAGAAGCAGAAGCAGAAGAAGCAGAAGCAGAACCTGAAGCAGAAGGAGAAGCAGGAGAAGCAGAAGAAGCAGAATCTGGAGAAGCAGAAGGAGAAGCAGAAGCAGAAAGAGAAGCAAAAGCAGAAAGGAGAAGCAGAAAGAGAAGCAGAAGAAACAGAAGAAGCAGAGGCAGTAGCAGATGAAGCAGAAGATGCAGATGCAGATGGAGAAGCACAAGGAAAAGCAGAAGAACGAGAAGGAGAAGGAGAAACAGAAGGAGAAGCAGAAAGAGAAGCAGAAGAAGGAGCAGGAGACGGAAAAGCAGTAGGAGAAGCAGAAAGAGCAGCAGAAGGAGAAGCAGGAGATGCAGAAACAGGAGAAGCAGAAGTAGAAGTATCAGGAGAAGGACAAGAAGCAGAAGCAGAAGGAGAAGCAGAAACAGAAGGAGAAGCAGAAAGAGAAGGAGGGGAAGCAGAAGAAGCAGAAGCAGGAGTAGCAGAAACATAAGAATCCGAAGAAGTAGAAGCAGAACCTGAAGCAGAAGGAGATGCTGGAGAAGCAGAAGAAGCAGAATCTGGAGAAGCAGAAGGAGAATCAGAAGGAGAAGCAGAAGCAGAAAGAGAATCAAAAGCAGAAGGAGAAGCAGAAGAAACAGAAGAAGTAGAAGCAGTAGCAGTTGTAGCAGAAGCAGAAGAAGAAGCACAAGTAAAAGCAGAAGAACAAGAAAGAGAAGGAGAAACAGAAGGAGAAGCAGAAGGAGAAGCAGAAAGAGAAGCAGCTAAAGCAGAATAAGAAGAAGCAGAAGGAGAATCAGAAGGAGAAGCAGAAGAAGGAGAAGGAGAAGCAGAAGCAGAAGAAGATGCAGAAGGAGAAGCAGGAGAAGCAGAAGAAGCAGAAGCAGAAGGAGAAGCAGGAAAAGCAAAAGAAGCCGAAGCAAAAGGAGAAGCAAAAGAAGGAGAAGGAGAAACAGAGGCAGAAGACGAAGCATAA
>NW_012312344.1:0-2268 GCF_000151885.1 Dipodomys ordii | reverse complement strand
GAGGAGAAGCAGAAGTAGGAGAAGGAGAAGGAGAAGGAAGTGGCAGCAGAATCAATAGGAGAAGCAGAAGGAGAAGCAGAAGCAGAATGAGAAGCAGAAAGAGAAGCAGTAGAAGCAGAAGAAGCAGGAAAAGCAGAAGCAGAAGAAAAAGAAGAAGAAGACGAAGAAGAAGAAGAAGAAGACGACGACGACGAAGAAGAAGAAGAAGCATAAGGAGAAGCATAAGGAGAAGCATAAGGAGAAGCATAAGGAGAAGCATAAGGAGAAGCAGTAGAAGCAGAAGAAGCAGAAGCAGGAGAAGCAGAAGCAGAAGAAAAAGAATAAGCAAAAGAAGCAGAAGCACTAGGAGAAGCAGAAGAAGGAGAAGGAGTAGGAGCAGCAGAAGGAGAAGCAGAAGCAGAAAGAAAAGCAGAAACAGAAGGAGAACAAGAAGGAGAAGCAGGAGAATCAGAAGAAGCAGAAGTAGAAGCAGAAGAAGCAGCAGAAGAAGAAGAGCAGAAGAAGCATAAGAAGCAGAAGCAGGAGAAGTAGAACTAGAAGAAAAAGAAGAAGCATAAGAAGCAGAAGTAGAGGGAGAAGCAGAAGAAGGAGAAGGAGCAGCAGAAGGAGAAGCAGAAGGAGAATCAGGAGGAGAAGCAGAAGAAGGAGAAGCAGAAGAAGCAGAAGCAGAAGGAGAAGCAGAAGTAGAGAAAGAGAAAGAAAGGGCAGCAGATCAATAGGAGAGGCAGAAGGAGAAGCAGATGTAGAAAGAGAAGCAGAAAGAGAAGCACTAGAAGCAGAAGAAGCTGGAAAAGCAGAAGAAGAAGAAAGAGAAGAAGAAGACGAAGACGAAGAAGAAGAAGAAGAAGATGAAGAAGAAGAAGAAGAAGAAGAACAAGAAGAAGAAGAAGAAGAAGAAGAAGAAGAAGAAGAAGAAGAATAAGAAGAAGAAGAAGGAGGAGGAGGAGGAGGAGGAGAAGAAGAAGAAGAAGAAGAAGAAGAAGAAGAAGAATAAGAAGGAGGAGATGGAGAAGGAGAAGGAGAAGCATAAGGAGAAGAAGTAGAAACAGAAGAAGCAGAAGCAGGAGAAGCAGAAGCAGAAGAAAAGGATAAGCATAAGAAGCAGAATCAGAGGGAGAAGCAGAAGAAGGACAAGGAGCAGCAGAAGGAGAAGCAGAAGGAGAATCAGAAGGAGAAGCAGAAGAAGGAGAAGCAGAAGCAGAAGAAGAAGCAGAAGCAGAAGAAGATGCTGAAGGAGAAGCAGGAGAAGCAGAAGAAGCAGAAGCAGAAGGAGAAGCAGAAGTAGGAGAAGGAGAAGGAGAAGGAAGGGCAGCAGAATCAATAGGAGAAGCAGAAGGAGAAGCAGAAGCAGAATGAGAAGCAGAAAGAGAAGCAGTAGAAGCAGAAGAAGCAGGAAAAGCAGAAGCAGAAGAAAGAGAAGAAGAAGACGAAGAAGAAGAAGAAGAAGAAGAAGAAGAAGAAGAAGAAGAAGAAGAAGAAGAAGAAGAAGAAGAAGAAGAAGAAGAAGAAGAAGAAGAAGAAGAAGAAGAAGCATAAGGAGGAGAGCAGTAGAAGCAGAAGAAGCAGAAGCAGGAGAAGCAGAAGCAGAAGAAAAAGAATAAGCAAAAGAAGCAGAAGCACTAGGAGAAGCAGAAGAAGGAGAAGGAGTAGGAGCAGCAGAAGGAGAAGCAGAAGCAGAAAGAAAAGCAGAAACAGAAGGAGAACAAGAAGGAGAAGCAGGAGAATCAGAAGAAGCAGAAGTAGAAGCAGAAGAAGCAGCAGAAGAAGAAGAGCAGAAGAAGCATAAGAAGCAGAAGCAGGAGAAGCAGAACCAGAAGAAAAAGAAGAAGCATAAGAAGCAGAAGCAGAGGGAGAAGCAGAAGAAGGAGAAGGAGCAGCAGAAGGAGAAGCAGAAGGAGAATCAGGAGGAGAAGCAGAAGAAGGAGAAGCAGAAGAAGCAGAAGCAGAAGGAGAAGCAGAAGTAGGAGAAGGAGAAGGAAGGGCAGCAGAATCAATAGGAGAGGCAGAAGGAGAAGCAGAAGCAGAAAGAGAAGCAGAAAGAGAAGCACTAGAAGCAGAAGAAGCAGGAAAAGCAGAAGAAGAAAGAGAAGAAGAAGACGAAGACGAAGACGAAGAAGAAGAAGAAGAAGAAGAAGAAGAAGAGAGAGAGAAGAGAGAGAGAGAGAGAGAGAGAGAGAGGAGAAGGAGAGGAGAGAGAGAGAGAGAGAGAGAGAGAGAGAGAGAGAGAGAGAGAGAGAGAGAGAGAGAGAGAGAGAGAGAGGAGAGAGA
>NW_012312343.1:0-2269 GCF_000151885.1 Dipodomys ordii | reverse complement strand
TCAACGATTTGTCCTCACTGTGTCCCACTGTATCCCGCTGTGTCCCGCTGTGCCCCCACTGTGTCCCGTTATGTCCACATATGTGTACCACGCTGTGTAACGCTGTATCCCCGCTGTATCGACGCTGTGTCCCGCTGTGTCCTCGCTGTGTTCCCCGCTGTGTCCCGCTGTGTCCCGCTCTGTCCCTGCTGTGTGCCGCTGTGCCCTGCTGTGTCCTCCCTGTGTCCCCGCTGTCTCCCGCTCTGTCCCCCGCTGTATCTCACAATTTGTCTTCGTTTTGTCCCACTGTGTCCCGCTGTGTCCCGCTGTGCCCCCACTGTGTCCGCTTGTGTCCACAGATGTGTACCACACTGTGTAACGCTGTATCCCCGCTGTATCGACGCTGTGTCCCACTGGGTCCCGCTGTGTCCTCGCTGTGTTCCCTGCTGTGTCCCGCTGTGTCCCCCGGTGTGTCCCCCGCTGTTTTCCTGTCTGTGTCCCCCGCTGTGTCCTGCTATGTACTCGCTGGGCCCCCCGCTGTTTCCCGCTAGGTACCCCGCTGTGTCCCGCTGTGTCCCCTGCTGTGTACCCTGCTTTGTCCCGCTGTGTTCCCCGCAGTGTCCCGCTGTGTCCCCCGCTGTGTCCCGCTGTGTCCTCGCTGTGTCGTGCTCTGTCTCCCCCTTGTCCCCGCTGTGTCCCGCGCTGTCCCGTAGTGTCCCGCTTTGTCCCCCGCTGTGTCCGCCGCTGAGTCCCCGCTGTGTCCCCGCTGTGTCCCGCTCTGTCCTCCCTGTGTCCCCCGCTGTGTCCCGCTGTGTCCCCTGCTGTGTCCTGCTGTGTCTACTGCTGTGTTCCTGCTGTGTCCAGCTGTGTCCCGCTGTGTCCCCCTGTTTCCTCACTGTGTCCCACGCTGTGTTCCGCTGAGTACTTGCTGTGTCCCCCGATGTGTCCCGTTTTGTCCCCAGCCGTGTACCCCGCTGTGGCCCACTCTGACCCCGCTGTATCGACGCTGTGTCCCGCTGTGTCCTCGCTGTGTCCTCGCTGTGTCCACCGCTGTGTCCCGCTGTGTCCCCGCTGTGTCCCGCTTTTTCCCCCGCTGTGTCCCGCTGTGTCCCTGATGTGACCCTCAGTGTCCCGGTGTGTCCCCGCTGTGGCCCCACTGTGTCTGGCTGTGTATACCCCGCTTTGTCCAGCTTTGTCCCCGCTGGGTCCCGCTGTGTCCTCGCTGTGGTCCCTGTTGTGTCCTGCTCTGTCCCCCGCTGTGTCCCCCGCTGTGTCCTGCTGTGTCCCATGCTGTGTCCCGTTTTGTCCCGCTGTGTCCCTCGCTGTGTCCCTGCTGTGTCCCCGCTGTGTCACGCTGTGTCCCGCTGTGTCCTGTTGTGTCCCACTGTGACCCTGCTGAGTCCCCCTATGTCCCGCTGTGTCCCGCTGTGTCGTCGCTCTGTCCCCCGCTGTGTCCCCCGCTGTGTCCCGCTGTGTCCCGCTTTGTCCCGCTGTATCCCGCTGTGTCCCTGCTGTGCGCCCGCTCTGTCCCGCTGAGTACACCGCTGTGTCCAACTGTGTCCCCGCTGTGTCCCGCTGTGTCCCCTCTCTCTCCCCCTGCTGTCCCCCGCTGTGTCCCCCGCTGTGTCCCCCGCTGAGTCATGCTGTGTCCTGCTCTTGTCCCTGGGTGTGTTTTCCTGTGTCCATGCAGTGTCCCCGCTGTGTCTCGCTGTGTCACACTGTGTCCCGTGGTGTCCGGCTTTGTCACCCACTGTGTCCCCCGCTGAGTCCGGCTGTTTCCCCGCTGTGTCCCAATGTGTCCTCGCTGTGTCCCCTGCTGTGTCCCGCAGTGTCTCCCCTGTGTCCCCCGCTGTGTCCCGCTGTGTCCCGCTGTGTCCCCTGCTGGGTACCCTGCTGTGTCCCGCTGTGTCCCCTGCTGTGTCCCAAGCTGTGTCCCGCGGTGTACCCGCTGTGTCCCGTTGTGTCCCCAGCTGTGTAATCCGCTGTGTCCGGCTGTGTCCCCGCCATTATCGACGCTGTGTCCCGCTGTGTCCCGCTGTGTCCTCGCTGTGTCCCCCGCTGTGTCCCGCTGTGTCCTCGCTGTGTCCCCCGCTGTGTCCCTTTGTGTCCCCAGCTGTGTACCGCGCTGTGTTCTGCTGTGTCCCCGCTGTATAGACGATGTGTCCTGCTGGGTCCCGCTGGGTCCTCGCTGTGTTCCCCGTTGTGTCCCGCTGTGTCCCCTGCTGTGTCCCCGCTGTGTCCCTGCTGTGTCCCTGCTGTGTCGCCGCTGTGTCCTGCTGTGTCCTGCTGT
>NW_012312342.1:0-2269 GCF_000151885.1 Dipodomys ordii | reverse complement strand
CCCGCTGTGTACCGCTGTGTCCTTGCTGTGTTCCCCGCTGTGTCCCGCTGTGTCCCCCGCTGTGTCCCCCGCTGTGTACCGCTGTGTCCTTGCTGTGTTCCCCGCTGTGTCCCGCTGTGTCCCCCGCTGTGTCCCCCGCTGTGTCCTCACTGTGTCCCCTGCTGTGTCCCTCTGTGTCCTCACTGGGTCCCCCAGTGTTTCCCGCTGTGTCCCCCGCTGTGTCCCGCTGTGTCCGGCTGTGTCCTCGCTGTGTTCCCCGCTGTGTCCCGCTGTGTCCACCGCTATGTCCCCAGCTGTGTCCTCGCTGTGTCCCTGCTGTGTCCTGCTGTGTCCTCACTGGGACCACTACTGTGTGTCGCTGTGTCCACCGCTGTGTCCCGCTGTGTCCAGCTGTGTCCCGCTTTGTCCCCGCTGTGTCCCGCTGTGTCCCGCTGTGTCCCCGCTGTGTGCCTGCTGTGTCCCGCTGTGTCTCCCGCTTTGTCCCGCTGTGTCCCACTGTGTCCCCGCTATGTCCCGCTGTGTCCCGCTGTGTCCCCCGCCGTGTCCCGTTGTGTCCCCAGCCTTGTGCCCGCTGTGTCATCGCTGTGTCCCGCTGTTTCCTCTCTGTGTCCCCTTCTGTCTCCCTCTCTGTCCCCCGCTGTGTCTCACGCTTTGTCCCCGCTGTGTCCCACTGTGTCCCGCTGTGTCCGGCTGTGCCCCCACTGTGTCCCGTTGAGTCCACAGCTGTGTACCACACTGTGTAACGCTGTGTCCCCGCTGTATCGACGCTGTGTCCCGCTGTGTCCCGCTGTGTCCTTGCTGTGTTCCCCGCTGTGTCCCGCTGTGTCCCCCGCTGTGTCCCCCGCTGTGTCCTCGCTTTGTCCCCTGCTGTGTCCCGCTGTGTCCTCACTGTGTCCCCCACTGTGTCCCGCTGTGTCCCCCGCTGTGTCCCGCTGTGTCCCACTGTGTCCCCGCTGTGTCCCGCTGTGACCCGCTGTGTCCCCGCTGTGTGCCCGCTGTGTCCCGCTGTGTACCCCGCTGTGTCCAGCTATGTCACCGCCTTGTCTCGCTGTGGCCAGTCTCTGTCTCCACTGTCCCCCGCTGTGTCCCCCGCTGTGTCCCACTGTGTCCAGGCAGGGTCACTGCTGTTTCCCGCTGTGTCCCGCAGTGTTCCGTGGTGTCCCTCTTTGTCCCCCGCTGTATCCTCCGCTGAGTCCCCTCTGTGTCACCGCTGTGTCCCGCTGTGTCCTCGCTGTGTCCCCCGCTGTCTCCAGCTCTGTCCCCCGCTGTGTCTCACGCTTTGTCCCCGCTGTGTCCCACTGTGTCCCGCTGTGTCCCGCTGTGCCCCCACTGAGTCCCGTTGTGTCTACAGCTGTGTACCACGCTGTGTAACGCTGTGTGCCCGCTGTATCGACGCTGTGTCCCGCTGGGTCCCGCTGTGTCCTCGCTGTGTCCCCCGCTGTGTTCTCGCTGTGTCCCCCGCTGTGTCCCACTGTGTCCTCGCTGGTTTCCCCGCTGGGTTCCGCTGTGTCCCCACTGTGTCCCGCTGGGTCACACTGTGTCTTCGCTGTATCCCCCTCTGTGTCCCCCGCTGTGTCCCACTGTGTCCTCGCTGGTTTCCCCGCTGGGTCCCGCTGTGTCCCCACTGTGTCCTGCTGGGTCACACTGTGTCCTCGCTGTATCCCCCGCTGTGTCCCGTTGTGTCCCCAGCTGTGTACCCCGCTGTGTCCCGTTGTATCGACGCTGTGTCCAACTGGGTCCTGCTGTTTCCTTCCTTTGTTCCCTGCTGTGTCCCGCTCTGTCCCACTGTGTCCCCGCTGTGTGCCCGCTGTGTCCCGCTGTGTACTCCGTTGTGTCCAGCTGTATCACCGCTGTGTCTCCCTTTGGCCCCTCTCTGTCTCCGCTGTCTCCCGCTGTGTCCCCCGCTGTGTCCCGCTGTGTCACGCTGTGTCCCCCGCTTTGTCCCGCTGAGTCCCCTCTGTGTCGCCGCTGTGTCCCGCTGTGTCCTCGCTGTGTCCCCCACTGTCTGCCGCTTTGTCCCTGCTGTGTCCCAAGCTGTGTCCCGCAGTGTCCCCGCTATGTACCGCTCTTTCCCGCTTTGTCCTCTCTGTGTCCCCCGCAGTGTTCCGTTGTGTCCCCAGCTGTGGACCCCGGTGTTTCCCGCTGTGTCCCCGCTGTAACGACGCTGGGTCCCACTGGGTCCCGCTATGTCCTCCCTGTGTTCCCCGCTGTGTCCCGTAGAAGTCACCCAGCTGTGTACCTCGCTGTGTCCCGCTGTGTCCCAGCAGAA
>NW_012312341.1:0-2269 GCF_000151885.1 Dipodomys ordii | reverse complement strand
CCGCTGTATCACGCTGTGTTCCCCGCTGTTCCCCACTGTGTCCTCGCTGTGTAACGTTGTTTCCCCGCTTTCCCCCGCTGTGTCCCCGCTGTCCCCCGTTGTGTCCCGATGTGTCCCCGCTGTCCCCCACTATGTCCCCATGTGTCCCCGCTATCCCCCGCAGTTTCCCCACTGTGTCCCGCAGTGTCCCGCTATGAACCCCGCTGTGTCCCGCTGTGTCCCCGCTGTGTCCCCGATGTGTCCTGCTGTGTCCTGCAGTGTCTCCCGCTGTATCCCGCTATGTCCTCGCTGTGTCCCCCATTGTGTCCCGCTGTGTCCGCGCTGTGACCCCCGTTGTGTCCCCGCTGTGTCCCGTGGTGTCTCGCTTTTTCCCCCGCTGTGTCCTCGGCTGTGTCCCTGCTGAGTCACTCTGTGTCCCGCTGTGTCCCGCTGTGTCCCGCTGTGTCCCCTGCTGTGTCCCACTCTGTCCCCAGCTGTGTCCCCCCTGTGTCTCCGCTTTGTCCTCCTGTGACCCGCTGTGTCCTCCCTATGACCACCGCTGTGTCCCGCTGTGTCCTCGCTGTGTCCCCCGCTGTGTCCCCGCTGTGTCTCCGGCTTTGTGCCCCTCTGTGTCCGGCTCTGTCCCCCGCTTTGTCCCGTTGTGTCTCCCGCTGTATCCAGCTGTGTCCCACTGTGTCCCGCTGTGTCCCCGCTCTGTCCCGCTGTGTACCCCTGTGTCCCGGCTTTATCCCCGCTGTGTCCCCCGCTGTGTTCCGCTGTGTCCCCGCTGTGTCCCAATGTGTCCCGATGTGTCTCCCTGCTGTCCCCGTCTTTGTCCCCGCTGTGTCCCCGCTGTGTCCCGCTGTGTCCCCCGCTGTCCGCCGCTGTGTCCACGCTGTTTTCCGCTGTGTCCTCGCTGTGTCCCCCGCTGTGTCCCCGCTGTGTCACGCTGTGTCCCGCTGTGTCCCCTGCTCTGTCCCACTGTGTCCCCAGCAGTGTCCCCCCTGTGTCTCCGCTTTGTCCTCCTGTGACCCGCTGTGTCCTCTCTATGACCCCCGCTGTGTCCGCTGTGTCCCCGCTGTGTCCCGCTGTGTCCCCGCTGTGTCCCCAGCTGTGTTCGGCTGTGTCCTGGTGTGTCCCGCTGTGTCCGCCTCTATGTCCCCCGCTGTGTCCCTCTGTGTCCCCCGCTGAGTCCCATTGTGTCCCGCTGTGTTCCGCTGTGTCCCGCTGTGTCCCCGCTGTGTCCCCGCTGTGTCCCGCTTTGTCTCCGCTGTGTCCCGCTGTGTCCTGCTCTGTCCCCCGCAGTGTCCTTGCTGTGTCCCCTCTGTGTCCCCGCTGAGTCCCAGTGTGTCCCGCTGTGTCCCGCTGTGTCCCCGCTGTGTCCCCAGCTGTGTCCCACTGTGTCCCGCTGTGTCCCGCTGTGTCCCAGCTTTGTTACCACTGTTTCTGGCTGTGTCCCGCTGTGTCCCCCGCTGCGTCCCCGCTGTGTCCCCGCTGTGTCCTACTGTGTCCCTGCTTTGTCACCGCTGTTTCTCGCTGTGTCCCTCTGTGTCCACTCTGTGTCCCGCTCTGTCCCCCGCTGTATCCCGCTGTGTGCCTGCTGTGTCCAGCTGTGTCCCCGCTGTGTCCCCGATGTGTCCCGCTGTGTCCCGCTGTGTCTCCCGCTGTATCACGCTATGTCCTCGCTGTGTCCCGTGTTGTGTCCCGCTGTGTCCGCGCTGTGTCCTCCGCTGTGTCCCCGCTGGGTCCCGCTGGGTCCCCGCTGTGTCCCCGCTGTGTCCCGCTGTGTCCCGCTGTGTCCGCGCTTTGTCCCCACTGTGTCCCGCTGTGTTCCGTGGTGTCTCGCTTTGTCCCCGGCTGTGTCTTCCTCTGTCCCCACTGTGTCCTGCAGTGTCCTTCTGTGTCCCCCACTGTGTCCCTCTTTGTCCCCCGCTGTGTCCCGTTGTGTCTCCAGCTGTGTCCAGCTGTGTCCCACTGTGTCCCGCTGTGTCCCCGCTCTGTTCAGCTGTGTCACCGCTTTGTCCCCGCTGTGTCCCCGCTGTCCCCCGCAGTGCCCTGCTGTGACCCGTTTTGTCCTGCTGTGTCCCGCTGTGTCCCCCGCTGTATCCCGCTGTGTTCTCGCTTCTGTCCCCGGTTGTGTCCCGCTGTGTCCGCACTATGTCCCCCACTGTAGACCCCGCTGTGTCCCGCTGTGTTCCCGCTGTGTCCGCACTTTGTCACCCCGCTATGCCCCCGCTGTGTCCCCGCTGTGTCCCTCTTTTGTCCGCCTATATGTCCCCCCGCTGTGTCC
>NW_012312340.1:0-2269 GCF_000151885.1 Dipodomys ordii | reverse complement strand
TCACCTTCGCTGTGTCCCCAGGTGAGTCCCCGCTGTGTCCCGATGTGTCCCCCACTGGGTCCCGCTGTGTCCCCGCAGGGTCACCGCTGTTTCCCGCTGTGACCCGCTGTGTTCCGTGGTGTCCCGCTTTGTCCCCCGCTGTGTCCCCCGCTGAGTCCCCGCTGTGTCCCCCGCTTTGTACCGCTGTGTCCCCGCAGTGTCCCCGCTGTGTCCCGCTGTGTCACACTGTCCCGTGGTGTCCTGCTTTGTCCCCCGCTGTGTCCCCCACTGAGTCCCCTCTGTGTCACAACTGTGTCCCGCTGTGTCCTCGCTGTGTCCCCCGCTGTCTCCCGCTTTGTCCCCTGCTGTATCCCGCACCCCACTGTACCGCTGTGTCCTCGCTGTGTCCCCCACTGTGTCCAGCTGTGTCCTCCGTGTATCCCAAGCTGTGTCCCGCTGTGTCCCTCTGTGTCCCCGCTGTGTCCCGCTATGTTCCCGCAGTGTCCTCGCTGTGTCCCGCTGTGTCCCGCTTGTCCTCGCTGTGTCCCTCGCTGTGTCCCTTTGTGTCCCCAGCTGTGTACCCCGCTGTGTCCTGCTGGGTCCCCACGGTATCGACGCTGTGTCCTGCTGGGTCCCACTGTGTCCTCGCTGTGTTCACCGTTGTGTCCCGCTGTGTCCCCCGCTGTGTCCCCGCTGTGTCCCTGCTGTGTCCCTGCTGTGTCGCCGCTGTGTCCCGCTGTGTCCTGCTGTGTCCTCGCTGTGTCCCACGCTGTGTTCCGATGTGTCCCCCGCTGTGTCCCTCTGTGTCCCGCTGTGTCCCCGCTGTGTCCCGCTGTGTCCCCGCTGTGTCCCGCTGTGTCCACCGCTGTGTCCCGCTGTGTCCCGCTGTGTCCCTGCTGTGACCCTCTCTGTCCCCGCTGTATTGACGCTGTGTCCCGATGTGTCCCGCTGTGTCCGCGCTGTGTTTCCGGCTTTGTCCCGCTGTGTACCCCTCTGTGTCCCCTGCTGTGTCCCGCTGTGTCCCCTCTCTGTCCCCTGCTGTCCCCCGCAGTGTCCCCTGCTGTGTCTCACTGTGTCGCCCGCTTTGTCCCGCTGTGCCCCTGCAGTCCCCGCTGTGTCCCACTGTGTCCCACTGTGTCCCGTGTTGTCCCGCTTTGTCCCCCGCTGTGACCTCGCATTGTTTCCCGCTGTGTCCCGCTGTGTCCTCGCTGGGTCCCCCGATGTGTCCCGCTGTGTTCCCCGCTGTGTCCCGCTGTGTCCGACTGTGTCCCGCTGTGTCCCAGCTGTGTCCTTTTGTGTCACGCTGTTTCCCCGCTGTGTCCCTGCTGTGTCCCTCTGTGTACCTCGCTGTGTCCAGCTTTGTCCCCGCTGTGTCTCGCTGTGTCCCACACTCTGTCCCACACTGTGTCCCGCAGTGTCCCCCGCTGTGTCCCGCTGTGTCCCCCGCTGTGTCCCAATGTGTCCCCCGCTGAGTCCCCGCTGTGTCACAGCTGTGTCCCGCTGTTTCCTCTCTGTGTCCCCTGCTGTCTCCCTCTCTGCCCCCGCTGTGTCTCACGCTTTGTCCCTGCTGTGTCCCACTGTGTCCCGCTGTGTCCGGCTGTGCCCCTACTGTGTCCCGTTGTGTCCACAGTGTGTACCACGCTGTGTAACGCTGCGTCCCTGCTGTATCGATGCTGTGTCCCGCTGTGTCCTCGCTGTGTTCCCCACTGTGTCCTGCTGTGTCCCCCGCTCTGTCCCCCGCTGTGTCCTCATTGTGTCACCTGTTGTTCCCGCTGTGTCCTCACTGGGTAGCCCACTGTTTCCCACTGTGTCCTCCGCTGTGTACCACGCTGTGTAACTCTGTGTGCCTGCTGTATCGACGCTGTGTCCCGCTGTGTCCACGCTGTGTCCTCGCTGTGTTCCCCGCTGTGTCCTGCTGTGTCCCCCGCTGTGTTCCCCGCTGTGTCCCCCTGTGTCCCCCGCTGTGTCCTGCTGTGTCCTCGCTGGGTCTCCCGCTGGGTCCCGCTGTGTCCCCCGCTGTGTCCCGCTGTGTCCCGCTGTGTCCTCGCTGTGTCCCCCGCTGTGTCCGTTGTGTTCCTAGCTGTGTACCCCGGTTGTGTCCCGCTGTCTCGACTCTGTGTCCACTGGGTCCCGCTGTTTCCTTCCTGGATACCGCTATGTATCGCAGTGTCAAGATGTATCAAAAAAAAAAAACTGCTATATCCACTATTCCTGCCCAACATCATATATGTCACCAAAATGTGTCACCTTTGTATCAAAACTCAGTCCCCACATCAATGTACCCGATGTG
>NW_012312339.1:0-2269 GCF_000151885.1 Dipodomys ordii | reverse complement strand
TTCTCCTGCTTCTCCTTCTACTTTTCCTTCTGTTTCTGCTTCTCCTTCTGCTTCTGCTTCTTGTCCTTCTCCTGTTTCTTCTGCTTATGCTTCTCCTGTTTCTGCTTCTCCTGCTTCTCCTTCTGCTGCTCTTTTTGCTTCTCCTTCTGCTTTTCCTTCTCCTGCTCCTTCTTCTGCTTCTCTTTCTGCTTCTCCTTCTGTTTCTTCTTCTCCTTCTCCTTCTCGTTCTTCTGCTTTTCCTTCTGCTTCTCCTCCTTCTGCATCTTCTGCTGCTTCTGCTACTGCGTCTACTTCTTCTGTTTCTTCTACTTCTCCTTCTGCTTCTCCTTCTGCTTTTTCTTCTCTTTATGCTTCTGTTTCTCCTTCTGCTTCTCCAGATTCTGCTTCTTCTCCTTCTACTGCTTCTCCTTCTGCTTCAGTTTCTGCTTCTGCTTCTTCGGCTTCTTCTGCTTCTGCTTCTCCTGCTGCTGCTTCTTCTGCTTCTCCTGCTTCTCCTTCTGCTTTTCCTTCTGTTTCTGCTTTTCCTTCTGCTTCTGCTTCTTCTCCTTCTGTTTCTTCTGCTTCTGCTTCTCCTGCTGCTGCTTGTCCTGCTTCTCGTTCTGCTTGTCTTTCTGCTTCTCCCTCTCCTTCTCCTTCTTCTTCTGCTTCTCCTTCTGCTTATATTTCTCCTTCTGCTTCTCATTCTGCTTCTGCGTCTTCTGTTTTTTCTGCTTCTCCTGCTTCTGCTTCTTCTGCTTCTCCTGCTTCTCGTGCTGCTTCTCCTTCTGCTTCTCTTTCTGCTTCTGCTTATCCTTCTGCTTCTCCTACTCCTAATCCTTCTCTTTTGCCTTCTCATTCTTCTGCTTCTGCTTCTCCTGCTGCTTCTGCTTCTGTTTATTCTACTATTTCTGTTTCTTCTGCTTCTGCTTCAGATTGTGCTTCTTCTGTTTCTCCTTCTGCTTCAGATTCTGCTTCTGCTTCATCGGCTTCTTCTGTTTCTTCTTCTTCTGCTTCTCCTGCTTCTTCTGCTTCTCCTGCTTCTCTTTCTGCTTCTCCTTCTTCTTCTGCTTCTCCTTCTGCTTCTGCTCTTCTCCTTCTGTTTCTTTTGCTTCTGTTTCTTCTGCTTCTTCTTCTTCTGTTTCTTCTGATTCTACTTCTACTTCTGCTTCTCCTTCTTCTCCTTCTCTTTCTGCTTCTACTTATACTTCTTCTGATTTTCCTGCTTCTCCTTCTTGTTCTCCTTCTGTTTCTGCTTCTCTTTCTGCTTCTGCTTCTCCTTCTGCTGCTCCTTCTCCTTCTGCTTCTCCAGCTGATTCTGCTTCTTATGCTTATTCTTTTTCTTCTGCTTCTGCTTCTCCTGCTTCTGCTTCTTCTGCTTCTACTGCTTCTCCTTCTCCTTCTCCTTCTCCTTCTCCTTCTTCTTCTTCTTCTTCTTCTTCTTCTTCTTCTTCTTCTTCTTCTTCTTCTTCTTCTTCTTCTTCTTCTTCTTCTTCTTTTTCTTCTTCTTCTTCTTCTTCTTCTTCTTCTTCTTCTTCTTCTTCTTCTTCTTCTTCTTCTTCTTCTCTTTCTTCTTCTCATCTCTGCTTCTCCTTCTGCTTCTCCTATTGCTTCTGCTGCCCTTCCTTCTCCTTCTCCTTCTCCTACTTCTGCGTCTCCTTCTGCTTCTGCTTCTTCTGCTTCTCCTGCTTCTCCTTCTGCATCTTCTTCTGCTTCTGCTTCTCCTTCTGCTGCTTCTTCTGCTTCTGCTTCTCCTTCTCCTTCTTCTGCTTCTCCTTGTGATTCTCCTTCTGCTTCTCCTTCTCCTTCTCATTCTTCTGCTTTTCCTACTGCATTTCCTTCTGCTTCTGCTACAACGACTACTGCTTCTGCTTCTTTTGTTTCTTCTGCTTCTACTTCTGCTTTTGATTCTCTTTCTGCTTCTGCTTCTCCTTCTGCTTCTCATTCTGCTTCTGCAGATTCTGCTTCTTCTACTTCTCCTGCTTCAGGTTCTGCTTCTGCTTCTTCGGATTCTTATGCTTCTGCTTCTTCTACTTCCCCTCCTTCTCTTTCTGCTTCTCCTTCTGTTTCTGCTTCTCTTTCTGCTTCTCCTTCTGCTTCTGCTACATCTCCTTCTTCTGTTTCTTCTTCTTCTGCTTCTCCTGCTTCTCGTTCTGCTTGTCTTCGTCTGCTTCTCTTTCTGCTTCTGCTTCTGCTTCTTCTGCTTCTTCTTCTCCTTCTTCTACTCCTTCTTTTTCTGCTTCTTCTGCTTCTCCTGCTTCTCCTTCTGCATCTCCTTCTGCTTGTGCTGTCC
>NW_012312338.1:0-2269 GCF_000151885.1 Dipodomys ordii | reverse complement strand
ACAGTGGGCTACCCAGTGAGGACACAGCGGGACACAACAGGGTGACACAGCGAGGACACAGCGGGGGACACAGCAGGGGACAAAGCGAGACACTGGGGAACACAGCGAGGAAACAGAGGGACACAACGGGACACAGCGTCGATACAGCGGGGAGGCAGCGTTACATAGCGTGGTACACACTGTGGACACAACGGGACACAGTGGGGGCACAGCGGGACACAGCGGGACACAGTGGGACACAGCGGGGAGACAGCAGGGACACAGTGGGGGACACAGCGGGACACAGCGGGTCACAGCGGGGAACACAGCGGGACACAGCAGGGGACACAGCGAGGACACAGCGGGTCACAGCGGGACACAGCGTGGGACAAAGCAGGAGACAGTGAGGGACAAAGAGAGGACCCAGCTGGACACAGCGGGGTACACAGCGGGACACAGCGGGGGACACAGAAGGGTACACAGCGGGACAAAGCGAGAAACACAGCGAGGTCACACCGGGGGCCAAAGCGGGACAACACGGGACACAGTGTGACACAGTGTGACACAGCGGGGACACTGCAGGGGCACAGCGGGACAAAGCGGGCGACACAGCGGGACACAGCGGGACACAGCGGGAGACACAGCGGGGGACAGCAGGGGACAGAGAGGGGACACAGCGGGAGACACAAAGTGGGACAGCAGGGGACAGAGAAAGGACACAGCGGGACACAGCGGGAACACAGCTGGACACAGCGGGGTACACAGCGGGACACAGGGGGCACACAGTGGGGACACAGCGGGGGACAAAGTAGGACACAGCGGGTCACAGCGTGGGACACAGCGGGACACAGCGGGGGAAACAGAGGGGTACACAGCGGGACACAGCCGGGAACACAGCGCGGACACAGTGGGACAAACCGGGACACAGCGGGACACAGCGGTACACAGCGGGACACAGCGGGGGACACAGTGGGACAAAGCGGGGACACAGCAGGACACAGCGGGACACAGCGGGGGACACAGCGGTACACAGCTTGGGACACAGCGAGGACAAAGCGGGACACAGCGGGACACAGCAGGGACACAGCAGGGACACAGCGAGGGACACAGCGGGCTACACAGCGGGACACAACGAGGAACACATCGAGGACACAGCGGGACCCAGCAGGACACAGCGTCGATACAGAGGGGACACAGAGGGACACAGCGGGGTACACAGCTGAGGACACAACGGGACACAGCGGTGGACACAGCGAGGACACAGTGGGACACAGCGGGGACACTGCGGGAACATAGCGGGACACAGCAGGTACAGAGCGGGACACAGCGGGGTCACAGAGTGGTACACAGCGGGACACAGTGGGAAACAAAGCGAGGTCACAGCGGGGGACAAAGCGGGACAACACGGAACACAGTGTGACACAGCGGGACACAGCGGGACACAGGGGGTACACAGAGGGACACAGCGGGCACACAGCGGGGACACAGCGGGACACAACGGGACACAGCGGGGACACAGTGGGACACAGCGGGACAAAGCGGCAGACACAGCGGGACACAGCAGGCACACAGCGGGGACACAGCAGGACACAGCAGGCACACAGCGGGGACACAGCGGGACACAGCAGGCACACAGCGGGGACACAGCGGGACACAGCCGGACAGAGCGGGACACAGCAGGGGACACAGCGGGACACAGTTGGGGACCCAGTGAGGACACAGCGGGACACAGCAGGGGACAGAGCGAGGACACAGCGGGGGACACAGCGGGGGACACAGGGGGACACAGCGGGAAACACAGCGAGGACACAGCGGGACACAGCGTCGATACAGCGGGGACACAGCGTTACACAGCGTGGTACACTTCTTTGGACACAACGGGACACAGTGGGGGCACAGCCGGACACAGCGGGACACAGTGGGACACAGCAGGGACAAAGTGTGAGACACAGCGGGGGACAGAGAGGGAGAAAGCAGGGGACACAGCGAGGACACAGCGGGACACAGCGGTGACACAACAGGGACTCAGCGGGGGACACAGCGGGACACAGCGGGGGACACTGCGGGACACAATGTGGGACAGAGCGTGGGACACAGCGAGACACAGCGGGGACAAAGCTGCACACAGCGGGGTACACAGAGGGACACAACACGGACACAGCGGGGAAAAAGCGTGACACAAAAGGACACAGCGCGACACAGTGGGGGACACAGCCAAGACAGAGCAGCACACAGTGTGGGACACAGCAAGGACAGAGCGGGACACAGCGGGGGACAAAGCGGGACAAAG
>NW_012312337.1:0-2269 GCF_000151885.1 Dipodomys ordii | reverse complement strand
TGCGTCTCTTTCTGCTTCTGCTTATCCTTTTGCTTCTCCTACTGCTAATCCTTTTCTTTGGCCTTCTCTTTTTTCTTCTTCTGCTTCTCCTGCTGCTTCTGCTTATTCTACTATTTCTGTTTCTTCTGCTTCAGATTGTGCTTCTTCTGTTTCTCCTTCTGCTTCAGATTCTGCTTCTGCTTCTTCGGCTTCTCCTGTTTCTTCTGCTTCTGCTTCTCCTGCGTCTTCTGCTTCTCCTGTTTCTCTTTCTGCTTCTGCTTATCTTTCTGTTTCTCCTACTCCTAATCCTACTCTTTCTCCTTCTCCTTCTTCTTCTTCTGCTTCTCCTGCTTCTTCTTCTTCTGCTTATTCTGTTTCTTCTTCTTCTGCTTCAGCTTCTGCTTCTTCTGCTTCTCCTTCTGCTTCTGCTTCTCCTTCTGCTTCTGCTTCTGCTCTTCTCCTTCTTCTCCTTCTTCTGCTTCTGCTTCTCCTGATTCTTCTTCTTCTGCTTCTCCTACTTTTCCTTCTGCTTCTCCGTCCCATTCTCCTTCTCCTTCAATTTCTCCTTCTTGTGCTTCTCATTCTGCTTCTGCTACTGCTTCTCCTGCTTCTTCTGTTTCTCCTTCTGCTTCTCTTTCTGCTTCTAATTCTGCTTCTGCTCCTCCTACTCCTAATCCTTCTCTTTCTCCTTCTTCTTCTTCTGCTTCTCGTTCTGCTTCTGCTTCTTCTGCTTGTTCTGTTTCTTCTACTTCTGCTTTTCCAGCTTATCCTGCTTCTGCTTCTCCTTCTGCTTCAGGTTTTCCTTCAGCTTCTTTGGCTTCTTCTGTTTCTTCTGCTTCTGCTCCTCCTGCTACTGCTTCTTCTGCTTCTCTTTCTGCTTCTCCTTCTGCTTCTACTTCTCCTTCTGCTCCTTCTCCTTCTTCTGTTTCTTCTTCTGCTGCTGCTTCTCCCGCTTCTGCTTCTCCTGCTTCTCCTTCTGCTTCTGCTTCTCCTTCTCCTTCTTCTGCTTCTCTTTCTGCTTCTGCTTCTTCTGATTCTCCAACTTCTCCTTCTCCTTCTGTTTCTGCTTCTCTTTCTGCATCTGCATCTCCTTCTGCTTCAACTTCTGCTGCTCCTTCTCCTTCTTCTTTTTCTCCCTCTGCTTCGGCTTCTGCTTCTGATGCTTCTTTTTTTCTTCTGCTTCTGCTTCTCCTGCTTCTGCCTCTTATGCTTCTACTGCTTCTTCTGCTTCTGCTTCTTCTGATTCTTCTGCTTCTACTTCTCTTTCTGCTTCTGCTTCTCCTGCTTGTTTTTCTGCTTCTTCTACTGCTTCTGCTTCTTCTCCTTCTTCTATTTCTTCTCCTTCTGCTTCTCCCGCTTCTGCTTCTTCTTCTCCTTCTGTTTCTCTTTATGATTATCCTTCTGCTTCTCCTTCTCCTCCTTCTTCTGCTTCTCCTTCTCCTCCTTCTGCTTCTCCTTCTGCTTCTGCTTCTGCTTCTCCTTCTGCATCTTCTTCTGTTTCAATTTCTCCTTCTTCTGCTTTTCATTCTGCTTCTGCTTCTCTTGTTTCTGCTTCTCCTTCTCCTTCTCTTTCTGCTTCTGCATATCCTTCTCTTTCTTCTACTCCAAATCCTTCTCTTTCTCCTTCTCCTTCTTCTGCTTCTGCTTCTCCTGCTGCTTCCTCTTCTGCTTCTTCTGCTTTTTCTCTTTCTTTTACTTCATCTTCTGCTTATTCTGCTTCTCCTTCTGCTTCTCCTTCTGCTTCTGCTTCTGCTCTTCTCCTTCTTCTGTTTCTTCTGCTTCTGCTTCTCCTGATTCTCCTTCTGGTTCAGGTTCTGCTTCTTCTCCTTCTGCTTTTCCTGCTTCAGCTTCTTCTGCTTCTCCTGCTACTCTTTCTCCTTCTCCTTCTGCTTCTGTTACTACTTCTGCTTCTGCTCTTCTCCTTCTTCTGTTTCTTCTGCTTCTGCTTCTTCTGCTTCTTCTGCTTCTGCTTCTCCTTCTGCTGCTCCTTCTCCTTCTCCTTCTTCTGCTTCTCCCGCTGATTCTGCTTCTTTTGCTTATTCTTTTTCTTCTGCTTCTGCTTCTCCTGCTTCTGCTTCTTCTGCTTCTACTGCTTCTCCTTATGCTTCTCCTTCTCTTCTCCTTCTTCTTCTTCATCTTCTACTTCTTCTTCTGTCTTCTTCTTCTTATATCTTCATACTACTTCATCTTCTTCTTCATCGTGCAACAACTACATCATCCTCGTCCACCAAATTACGTGAGCTAACTAATTTGATTCCTGGTACTTCGTAGTCATCAACATTGGCCCTCA
>NW_012312336.1:0-2269 GCF_000151885.1 Dipodomys ordii | reverse complement strand
ATGTGTCCCGCTGTGTCCCGCTGTGTCCTCGCTGTGTCCCCGGCTGTGTCCTGCTGTGTTCCCGCTGTGTCCCAAGCTGTGTCCTGCTGTGTCCCGCTGTGTGCCCCGCTGTGTCCTGCTGGGTGCCGCTGTGTCCCCGCTGTGTCCCCGTGTGTCCTCGCTGTGTCCCGCTGTGTCTACTGCTGTGTACCCACTGTGTCCCGCTGTGTCTCGCTGTGTCCCGCTGTGTCCTCGTTGTTTCCCATGCTGTGTTCTGCTGTGTCCTCGCTGTGTCCCCCGCTGTGTCCTGTTGTGTCCCCAGCTGTGTACCCCGCTGTGTCCCGCTGTGTCCCCGCTGTATCGACGCTGTGTCCCGCTTGGTCCCGCTGTGTCCTCGCTTTGTTCCCCACTGTGTCCCGCTATGTACCCCTCTGTGTCCCTCGCTGTGACCCGCTGTGTCCCGCTGTGTACTGCTGTGTCCCCCGCTGTGTCCCGCTGTGTCCCCGCTGTGTCCCAATGTGTCCACGCTGTGTCCCGCGCTGGGTCCCGCTGGGTCCCCCCTGTTTCCCCCGCTGTGTCCCGCTGTGTCCGGCTGTGTCCCCCGCTGTGTCCCCCGCTGTGTCCCCCGCAGTGTCAGCGCTTTGTCCCGCTGTGTCCTCACTGTGTCCCCCGCTGTCTCCCGCTCTGTACCCCGCTGTGTCTCAAGCTTTGTCCCGCTGTGACCCACTGTGTCCTGCTGTGTCCCACTGTGCCCCCACAGTGTCCCGTTGTGTTCACAGCTGTGTACCACGCTGTGTACCGCTGGGTCCCGCTGTGTCCTCGCTGTGTTCCCCGCTGGGTCCCGCTGGGTCCCCCCTGTGTGCCCCGCTGGGTCCCACTGTGTCCCGCTGTGTCCCCCGCCGTGTCCCGCTGTGTCCCGCTGTGTCCCGCTGCGGTCCCGCTGTGTCCCGCTGTGTCCCGCTTTGTCCCCCACTGTGCCCCGCAGTGACCCCGCTGTGTCCCGCTGTGTCCCACTGTGTCCCGTGGTGTCCCGCTTTGTCCCCCGCTGTGTCCCCGGCTGAGTCTCTCTGTGTCCCCACTGTGTCCTCTCTGTGTCCCCCGCTGTGTCCTGCTCTGTTCCCCACTGTGTCTCCCGTTTTGTCCCTGCTGTGCCCCGCTGTGTCCCGCTGTGTCCCGCTGTGTCCCGCTGTGTCCCCCACTGTGTCCCGTTGTGTCAACAGCTGTGTACGCCGCTGTGTCCCTGCTGTATCGACGCTGTGTCTCGCTGGGTCCTGCTGTGTCTATCTCTGTGTTCCCCATTGTGTCCCGCTGTGTCCCCCGCTGTGTCACTCGCTGTGTCCCCCGCTGTGTCCCGCTGTGTCCCGCTGTGTCCCCCGCTGTGTCCTTGCTGTTTCCCCCTGGGTCCCGCTGGGTCCCGCATTGTCCCCCGCTGAGTCCCGTTGTGTCACCGCTGTGTCCCGCTGTGTCCCCGCTCTATCGATGCTGTGTCCCGCTGTGTCCCCCGCTGTGTCTCTTGCTGTGTCCTGCTGTGTCCCCGGCTGTGTCCGGCTGTGTCCCGCTGTGTCCCCCGCTGTGTCCTTGCTGTGTCCCCGCTGTGTCCCGCTGTGTCCCGCAGTGTCCCCAGCTGTGTCCCGCTGTGTCACCGCTGTGTCCCGCTTTGTCCTCGCTGTGTCCCCCGCTGTGTCCCGCTTTGTGCCTGCTGTGTACCCCGCTGTGTCCCTCTGTGTCCCCCGCTGTGTCCCTCTGTGTCCCGTGGTGTCCCGCTTTTTCCCCTCTATGTCCCCTGCTGAGTCCCCTCTGTGTCCCCGCTGTGTCCAGCTGTGTCCTCGCTGTGTCCTCCGCTGTCTCCCGCTTTGTCCCACGCTGTGTCTTACTGTGTCCCTGCTGTGTCCGGCTGTGTCCCCCGCTGTGTCCCACTGTGTCCCGCTGTGTCCCCCGCTGTGTCCTGCTGGGTCCCGCTGTGTCCCCGCTGTGTCCCTACTGTGTCCGACTGTGTCCCCAGCTGTGTCCCGCTGGGTCCCGCTGTGTCCCCCGCTGTGTACCGCTGTTTCCCCGCAGGTTCACCGCTGTTTTACGCTATGTCCTGCTGTGTTCCGTGGTGTCCCGCTTTGTCCCCCGCTGTGTCCCGCTGTGTCCACTGCTGGGTCCCCGCTGGGTCCCGCTGTGTCTCGCTGTTTCCCGCTGTGTCCTCGCATTCTCCCATGCTGTGTTCCGCTGTGTCCTCCCTGTGTCCCCGCTGTGTCCAGCTGTGACCTCGCTGTGTCCTCCGCTAGTCTCCCGCTGTGTCCAA
>NW_012312335.1:0-2269 GCF_000151885.1 Dipodomys ordii | reverse complement strand
GTCACCGCTGTGTCCCACTTTGTCCCCGCTCTATCGACGCTGTGTCCCGCTGTCCACCGCTGTGTCCCCTGGCTGTGTCCCGCTTTGTCACCGCTGTGTCCCGCTGTGTCCTCGCTGTGTCCCCCGCTGTGTCCCCCGCTGTGTCCCGCTTTGTCCCCGCTGCGTCCCGCTCTGTCCCACTGTGTCCCCCGCTGTGTCCCGCTGTGTCCCCTGCTGTGTCCCCACTGTGTCACGCTGTGTTTCGCTGTGTCCGGCTGTGTCCTCGCTCTGTCTCCCTCAGTGTCCAGCTGTGTCACGCTCTGTCCCTTCTGTGTCCCTCTGTGTCCAGCTCTGTCCCCGCTGTGTCCCGCTGTGTACCCTTCTGTGTCCAGCTGTGTCCCCTCTGTGTCCCGCTGTGTCCCTTCTCTGTCCCCCGCTGTCCACCGCTGTGTCCCCTGGCTGTGTCCCGCAGTGTCCCCGCTGTGTCCCGCAGTGTCCTACTGTGTCCCGTGGTGTCCCGCTTTTTTCCCTCTATGTCCCCTGCTGAGTCCCCTCTGTGTCCCCGCTGTGTCCAGCTGTGTCCTCGCTGTGTCCTCCGCTGTCTCCTGCTTTGTCCCACGCTGTGTCCTACTGTGTCCCAATGTGTCCCTGCAGTGTCCCCCGCTGTGTCCCGCTGTGTCCCGCTGTGTCCCCCGCTGTGTCCTGCTGGGTCCAGCTGTGTCCCCGCTGTGTCTCCTCTGTGTCCCTCTGTGTCCCCCGCTGTGTCTCCGCTGTGTCCCCTGTGTCCCCCGCTGTGTCCCGCTGTGTCCACTGCTGTGACCCCGTTGTGCCTTGCTGTGTCCCGCTGTGTCCCCCACTGTCCCCCGCTGTGTCCTTGCTGTGTCCCTCTGTGTCCCGCTGTGTCCCCCAGTGTCCCCAGCTGTGTCCCGCTGTGTCACCGCTGTGTCCCGCTGTGTCCTCGCTGTGTCCCCCGCTGTGTCCTTCTTTGTCCCTGCTGTGTACCCCGCTGTGTCCCCCGCTGTGTCCCGCTGTGTCTACTGCTGTGTCCCCATTGTGTCCCCCTGTGTCTCGCTGTGTCCCGCTGTGTCCTCGCTGTTTCCCACGCTGTGTTCTGCTGTGTGCTTGCTGTGTCCCCCGCTGTGTCCCGTTGTGTCCCCAGCTGTGTACCCCGCTGTGTCCCGCTGTGTCCCCGCTGTATCGACGTTGTATCCCGCTTGGTCCCGCTGTGTCCTCGCGGTGTTCCCCGCTGTGTCCTGCTGTTTACCCCTCTATGTCCCCCGCTGTGTCCCGCTGTGTACTGTTGTGTCCCCCACTGAGTCCCGCTGTATCCCCGCTGTGTCCCAATGTGTCCTCGCTGTGTCCCACGCTGGGTCCCGCTGGGTCCCCGCTGTGTCCCAATGTGTCCTCGCTGTTTCCCACACTGTGTTCTGCTGTGTCCTTGCTGTGTCCCCCGCTGTGTCCCGCTGTGTCCCCGCTGTATCGACGCTGTGTCCGCTTGGTCCCGCTGTGTCCCCCCTGTGTCCCCCGCTGTGTCCCACTGTGTCCCGCTGTCTCCCCCGCTGTGTGCCTATGTGTCCCACGCTTTGTCCCCCTGTGTCCCCGCAGTTTCCCCGCTGTGTCCCGCTGTTTCCCACTGTGTTCTGTGGTGTCCCGCTTTGTCCCCCGCTGTGTCCCCCGGTGAGTCTCCGCTGTGTCCCCGCTTTGTCCCGCTGAGTCCTCCATGTGTCCCCCGCTGTGTCCCGCTGTGTCCCCCGCTGTGTCCCGCTGTGTCCACTGCTGGGTCCCGGCTGTATCCCGCTGTGTCCCGCTGTGTCCGGCTGTGTCCTCACTGTGTCCCACTCTGTGTTCCGCTGTGTCCTCCCTGTGTCCCCCGCTGTGTCCCGCTGTGTCCCCCGCTGTGCCCTGCAGTGTCCCGCTCTGTCCCGCTGTGTCCTCGCTGTGTCCCGCTGTGTCCCCGCTGTGTCCCCGCTGTCTCCAGCTCTGTCCCCTGCTGTGTCTCACGCTTTTTCCGCGCTGTGTCCCACTGCGTCCCGCTGTGTCCCGCTTTGTCCCCCACTGTGTCCCGCAGTGAACCCGCTGTGTCCCGCTGTGTCTCCGCTGTATCGACGCTGTGTCCCGCTGGGTCCTGCTGTGTCCTCTCTGTGTTTCCCACTGTGTCCCGCTGTGTCCCCCGCTGTGTCCCTCGCTGTGTCCCCCGCTGTGTCCCGCTGTGTAACCCGCTGTGTCCTTGCTGTGTCCCCGCTGGGTCCCGCTGGGTCCCGCAGGTCCCCCGCTGTGTCCCGCTGTGTCA
>NW_012312334.1:0-2269 GCF_000151885.1 Dipodomys ordii | reverse complement strand
ATTGTATGTCCCGCTGTGTCCTCGCTGTGTCCCCCGCTATGTCTCCGCTGTGTCGCGCTGTGTCCCGCTGTGTCCCACTGTGTCTCCCACAGTGTCCCGTTGTGTCCACTGCCTTGGCCCCGCTGTTTCCCGCTATGTCCCACTGTGTCCTCGCTGTGTCCCCGCTGTGTCCCGCTGTGTCCCTCTGTGTCCGCGCTCTCACCCGCTGTGTCCTGCTGTGTCCCCGCTGGGTCGACGCTGTGTCCCGCTCTGTTCTCACTTTGTCCCCACTGTGTCCATCTGGGTCCCGCTGGGTCCCTGCTGTGTCCCGCTGTGTCCCTGCTGTGTCCCCGATGTGTCTCGCTGTGTCCCTCTGTGTCCGCCTCTTTGTCCCCTGCTGTGTCCCCCCCGTGTCCCGCAGTGTCCACCGCTGTGTCATTGCTGAGTCCCCGCTGTGTCCCCGCTGTGTCCCCACTGTGTCCCGCAATGTCCCGCTGTGTCCCCGCTGTGTCCCGCTTTGTCCCCCTCTGTGTCCCACTCTGTGTCCCGCTCTGTCCCCGCTGTGTCCCGTTGTGTCTCCCTCTGTGTCCCACTGTGTCCCGCTGTGTCCCCGCTCTGTCCCTCTGTGTCCAGCTGTGTACCACTGTGTCCCCGCTGTGTTCCGCTGTGTCCCCACTGTGTCCCACTGTGTCCCGCTGTGTCTCCCTGCTGTCCCCGTCTTTGTCCCCGCTGTGTCCCCGCTGTGTCCCGTTGTGTCAATGCTCTCCGCCGCTATGTCCACGCTGTGTCCCGCTGTGTCCACGCTGTGTCCCCCGCTGTGTCCCCGCTGTGTCCCGCTGTGTCCCGCTGTGTCCCGCTATGTCCCGTTGTGTCTCCCGCTGTGTCCAGCTGTGTCCCACTGTGTCCAGCTGTGTCCCCGCTCTGTCCCGCTGTGTACCCCTGTGTCCTCGCTGTGTCCCCCGCTATGTTCCCGCTGTGTCACTCTGTGTCCCGCTGTGTCCCGGTGTGTCCCCGCTGTGTCCCACTGTGTCCCCGCTGTGTCCCCCGCTGTGTTCCACTGTGTCCCTCTGTGTCCTACTGTGTCCGCCTCTATGTCCCCTGCTGTGTCCCGCTGTGTCCCCCGCTGTGTCCCACTGTGTCCCCCTGTGTCCTGTTGTGTTCCGCTGTGTCCCCGCTGTGTCCCTGCTGTGTCCCGCTGTGTCTCAGATGTGTCCCGCTCTGTCTGGCTCTGTCCCCTGCAGTGTCCTTGCTGTGTCCCCTCTGTGTCCTCGCTGAGTCCCACTGTGTCCGCTGTGTCCTGCTGTGTCCCGCTGTGTCCCCGCTGTGTCCCCGCTGTGTCCTGCTTTGTCCCCGCTTTGTCACCGCTGTTTCTTGCTGTGTCCCTCTGTGTCCATGCTGTGTCCCGCTCTGTCCCGGGCTGTATCCTGCTGTGTCCCTGCTGTATCCCTCTGTGTCCCCGCTGTGTCCGCCATGTGTCCCGCTGTTTCTCCCGCTGTATCCCGCTATGTCCTCGCTGTGTCCCCCGTTGTGTCGCGCTATGTCCGCGCTGTGTCCCCCGCTGTGTCCCCGTTGTGTCTCGCTGTGTCCCCGCTGTGTCCCCCGCTGTGTCCCCGCTGTGTCCCCCACTGTGTCCCGCTGTGTCCAGCTGTGTCCCTCTGTGTCCGCCTCTATGTCCCCTGCTGTGTCCCGCTGTGTCCCCAGCTGTGTCCCACTGTGTCCCGCTGTGTCCCGCTGTGTTCCGCTGTGTCCCCGCTGTGTCCCAGCTGTGTCCCGCTGTGTCTCCGCTGTGTCCCGCTGTGTCCGGCTCTGTCCCCTGCAGTGTCCTTGCTGTGTCCCCTCTATGTCCCCGCTGAGTCCCACTGTGTCCCGCTGTGTTCCGCTGTGTCCCCGCTGTGTCCCTGCTGTGTCCTGCTGTGTCCGGCTCTGTCCCCTGCAGTGTCCTTGCTGTGTCCCCTCTGTGACCCCGCTGAATCCCACTGTGTCCCGCTGTGTCCCCGCTGTGTCCTGCTTTGTCCCCGCTTTGTCACCGCTATTTCTCGCTGTGTCCCTCTGTGTCCACGCTCTGTCCCGGGCTGTATCCTGCTGTGTCCCTGCTGTATCCAGCTGTGTCCCCGCTGTGTCCACGATGAGTCCCACTGTGTCCTGCTGTGTCTCCCGCTGTATCCCGCAATGTCCACGATGTGTCCCCCGTTGTGTCTCGCTATGTCCGCACTGTATCCCCCGCTGTGTCCCCGCTAAATACCGCTGTGACCCCACTGAGTCCCCCGCTAAGTCCAACTGTGTCCATCTC
>NW_012312333.1:0-2269 GCF_000151885.1 Dipodomys ordii | reverse complement strand
GAGAAGCAGAAGAAGAGAAGGAGAAGCAGAAGGAGAAGGACAAGCAGGAGAAGCAGAAGAAGCAGAAGCGGGAGAAGCAGAAGAAGAAGAAGAAACAGAAGAAGGAGAAGGAGCAGAAGTAGAAGCAGAAGCAGAAGGAGAAGCAGAAAGAGAAGCAGAAGAAGCAGAAGAAGCAGTAGCAGGAAAAGCAGAAGCAGAAGAAACAGAAGAAGCCGAAGAATCAGAAGGAGAACCTGAATCAGAAGGAGAAGCAGAGGCAGCAGAAGCTGGAAAAGCAGAAGCAGAAGAAACCGAACAAGCAGAAGAAGCAGAAGCAGAATGAGAAACAGAAGAAGAGGGAGAAAGAGAAGGATTAGGAGTAGGAGGAGCAGAAGCAGAATAAGAAGCAGAAAGAGAAGCAGAAGGAGAAGCAGAAGGAGAAACAGAATCAGAAGCAGGAGAAGCAGAAGCAGAAAGAGAAGCACAAGAAGGAGGAATTGAAGGAGAAGGAGAATGAGACGGAGAAGCAGAAGGAGAAGAAGGAGATGCAGAAGAAGAAGAAGCAGGAGAAGCAGAAACAGAAGAAACAGAAAAATCAGAAGAAGCAGAAGAAGAAGCAGCAGGAGAAGCAGAAGAAGAAGAAGGAGAAGAGAAAGAGAAGGATTAGAGTAGAGAAACAGAAGATAAGCAGAAGGAGAAAGAGAAGGAGATTGAGAAGGAGAAGCAGGAGAAGCAGAAGAAGCAGAAGGAGGAGAAGCAGAAGCAGGAGAAGCTGAAGCAGAAGAAAATGAATAAGCATAATAAGCAGAATCAGAGGGAGAAGCAGAAGAAGGAGAAGCAGAAGCAGAAGAAGCATCAGAAGCAGAAGCAGAAGCAGAAGAAGATGCAGAAGGAGAAGCAGGAGAAGCTGAAGGAGAAGGAGAAGGCGAAAGAGAAAGATTAGGAGTAGGAGAAGCAAAAGGATAAGCAGAAGCAGAAAGAGACGCAGAAGGAGAAGCAGCACGAGAAGTAGGAGAAGCAGGAGAAGCAGAAGCAGGAGAAGCAGAATAAGCTGAATGAGAAGCAGAAGGAGAAATTGAAGCAGAAGGAGAAGCAGAAGGAGAAGCAGAAGCAGAAGGAGAAGCAGAAGAAGGAGAAGGAGAAGCAGAAAGAGAAGCAGAAAGAGAAGAACAACGAGAAGCAGGAGAAGCAGAAGCAGGAGAAGCAGAAGCAGAAGAAACATAGGAAGGAGAAAAAGCAGAAGGAGAAGCAGAAACAGAAGGAAAAGCAGAAAGAGAAGCAGGAGAAGCAGAAGAAGCAGCAGCAGGAGAAGCAGAAGCAGAAGAAGCAGAATCAGAACCTGAAGCAGAAGGAGAAGCAGGAGAAGCAGAAGAAGCAGAATCTGGAGAAGCAGAAGGAGAAGCAGAAGCAGAAAGAGAAGCTTAAGCAGAAGGAGAAGCAGAAGGGGAAGCAGAAGAAACAGAAGGAGAAGCAGAAGCAGAAGGAGAAGCAGAAGGAGAAACAGAAGCAGAAGCAGCAGAAGGAGAAGCAGAAGCAGAAGAAGATGCAGAAGGAGAAGCAGGAGAAGCAGAGGAAGCAGAAGCAGAAGGAGAAGTATTAGTAGGAGAAGGAAGAGCCGCAGAAGAAATAGGAGAAGCAGAAGGAGAAGCAGAAGCAGAATGAGAAGAAGAAAGAGAAGCAGTAGAAGCAGAAGAAGCAGGAAAAGTAGAAGCAGAAGAAAGAGAAGAAGAAGAAGAAGAAGAAGAAGAAGAAGAAGAAGAAGAAGAAGAAGAAGAAGAAGAAGAAATAGAAGAAGAAGGAGGAGGAGGATGAGGAGGAGGAGGTGGAGGAAGAGGAGGATGTTTATGATTTTTTTTATTTTTTTTTCTTTCTTTTCGTTTTCTTTTCCTGTCTTCTTGTGTCTTTTGCCTCTTCTTTCTTTTTTCATTTTCTTTTTTTTTGTATCTGTTTTTATTTTTTTTTTTTGTTTTTTTTTTTTTTTTTTTTTTGTTCTTTTTTTTCGTCGGTTTTTTTCTCTTTTTCTCTTTCCTCTTATTTCCTTTTTTTGTATTTTTTTCTATTTTCTTTTCTTTTTTTTTTTCTCTTTCTTTTTCTTTTTTTTTTCTTTTTTTTCTTTTTTTTTTTTTTTTTTTTTCTCTTGTTTTTTTTTTTTTTCCTTTCTCTTTCTTTTTGTTTTTTCTTTTTTCTTTTTTTGTTTTTTTTTTTGTTTTGTTTCTTTTCTTTTTTTTCTTTTTCTCCTTCTCTCCTCTTTTTCTTGTTTCTCTTTGTATTATTTTTTTTTTTTTTTTTT
>NW_012312332.1:0-2269 GCF_000151885.1 Dipodomys ordii | reverse complement strand
GAAGCAGAAGTAGAAGAATCAGGAGAAGGACAAGAAGCAGAAGTAGAAGGAGAAGCAGAAACAGCAATAGAAGCAGAACGAGAAGGAGGGGAAGCAGAAGAAGCAGAAGCAGGAGAAGCAGAAGCATAAGAATCCGAAGAAGCAGAAGCAGAACTGAAGCAGAAGCAGAAGCAGGAGAAGCAGAAGAAGCAGAATCTGGAGAAGCAGAAGGAGAAGCAGAAGGAGAAGCAGAAGCAGAAAGAGAATCAAAAGCAGAAGGAGAAGCAGAAGAAACAGAAGAAGTATAAGCAGTAGCAGTTGTAGCTGAAGCAGAAGGAGAAGCCGAAGGAAAAGCAGAAGAACAAGAAGGAGAAGGAGAAACAGAAGGAGCAGCAGAAGAAGGAGAAGGAGAAGCAGAAGCAGAAGAAGATGCAGAAGGAGAAGCAGGAGAAGCAGAAGAAGCAGAAGCAGAAGGAGAAGCAGGAGAAGCAGAAGAAGCAGAAGCAAAAGAAGGAGAAGGAGAAGCAGAAGCAGAAGAAGGAGCATAAGGACAAGCACAAGCAGAAGGAGATGCAGAAGGAGAAGCAGGAGAAACAGAAGAAGCAGAAGCTGAAGGAGAAGCAGAAGTAGGAGAAGGAGAAGGAGGAGAAGCAGAAGCAGAAGGAAAAGCAGAAGCGGAATGAGAAGCAGAAAGAGAAGCAGGAGAAGCACAAGAAGCAGAAGCAGGAGAAGCCGAAAGAGAAGAAGCAGAAGAAGCAGAAACAGAAGCAGAAGTAGAAGCAGAAGCAGAAGGAGAAGCAGCAGAACAAGTAGAACCAGAAATTCAGGCAGGAGAAACAGAAAACGCAGAAGCAGAAAGAGAAGCAAAAAGAGAAGCAGAAGGAGAAGTAGAAGAAGCAGCAGAAGGAGAAGCAGCAGAAGAAGCAGAAAAACAAGCAGGAGAAGCAGAAGCAGAAAGAGAAGTAGAAGCAGAAGAAGCAGAAGCAGAAGAAGAAGCAGTAGAAGCATAAGAAGCAGAAGCAGGAGAAGCAGAAGCAGAAGAACAAGAAGAAGCATAAGAAGCAGAAGCAGAAGCAGAGGGAGAAACAGAAGGAGGAGAAGGAGCAGCAGAAGGTGAAGCAGAAGGAGATGGAGAAGCAGAAAGAGATGCAGAAACAGAAGGAAAAGAAGAAGGATTAGTTGGAGAATCAGAAGAAGCAGAAGTAGAAAGAGAAGCAGAAGAAGGAGAAGGAGAAGCAGAAGCAGAGGAAAGGAAGGAGAAGCAGAAGAGGCAGAAGCGGGAGAAGCAGAAGAAGAAGAAGAAACGGAAGAAGGAGAAGGAGCAGAAGGAGAAGCAGAAGCAGAAGGAGAAGCAGAAAGAGAAGGAGAAGAAGCAGTAGCAGGAGAAGCAGAAGCAGAAGAAAGAGAAGAAGCTGAATAAGCAGAAGCAGGACCTGAAGCAGAAGAAACAGAACAAGCAGAAGAAGCAGTAGCAGAAGCAGAACGAGAAGCAGAAGAAGAAGGAGAAGGAGAAAGAGAAGGATTAGGAGTAGGAAGAGCAGAAGGAGAATCAGAAGCAGAACGAGAAGCAGAAGGAGCAGCAGAAGGAGAAGCAGAAGGAGAAGCAGAAGGAGAAGCAGAAGAAGGAGAAGCAGAAGCAGAAGAAGCAGCAGAAGGAGAAGCAGAAGAAGATGCAGAAGGAGAAGCAGGAGCAGAAGAAGATGCAGAAGGAGAAGGAGAAGCAGAAGTAGGAGAAGGAGAAGAAGGAGAAGCAGAAGTAGGAGGAGAAGCAGAAGGAGAAGCAGAAACAATAGGAGAAGCAGAAGGAGACGCAGAAGCAGAATGAGAAGCAGAAAGAGAAGCAGTAGAAGCAGAAGTAGCAGGAAAAGCAGAAGCAGACGAAAGAGAAGAAGAAGAAGAAGAAGAAGAAGAAGAAGAAGAAGAAGAAGAAGAAGAAGAAGAAGAAGAAGAAGAAGAAGAAGAAGAAGAAGAAGAAGGAGCAGAAGAAGAAGAAGACGAAGAAGAAGACGAAGACGAAGAAGAAGAAGAAGAAGAAGAAGAAGAAGAAGAGGAAGAAGAAGAAGAAGAAGAAGAAGAAGAAGAAGAAGAAGAAGAAGTAGAAGAAGAAGAAGAAGATGAAGAAGAAGGAGAAGCATAAGGAGAAGCATAAGGAGAAGCTGTAGAAGCAGATGAAGCAGAAGCAGGAGAAGGAGAAGATAAAGAATAAGCATAAGATGCAGAAGCAGAAGCAGTGTGGGAAGCAGAAGAAGGAGAAGGAGTAGGAGCAGCAGATGGAGAAGCAGAAGCAGAA
>NW_012312331.1:0-2269 GCF_000151885.1 Dipodomys ordii | reverse complement strand
CCGGCTGTGACCCCGCTGTCCCCCGCTGTGTCCCCGCTGTCCCCCGCTGTGTCCCCTGCTGTGTCCCCGCTGTGTCCAGCTGGGGCCCGTTTTGTCCCGCTGTGTCCACTGCTGTGTTCCCCGCTGTGCCCCGCTGTGTCCCGTTGTGTCCTTACTTTGTCCCCACTGTGTCCTGCTGTGTCCTTCTGTGTCCCCGCTGTCCCCCGCTGTGTCCCTTGCTGTGTCCCCCGCTGTGTCCTGCTGTGGCCTCGCTGTGTCCCCGCTGGGTCCGGCTGTGTCCGCTGTGTCCCCGCTGTGTCCCCGCTGTGTCCCTGGTGTGTCCTCACTGTGTAACCGCTAAGCCCCTCTGTGTCCCCGCAGTGTCCCACTGTGTCCCCCGCTGTTTCCCCGCTGTGTCCTCGCTGTGTCCTCCTTTGTCCTGCTGTGTCCTCGCTGTGTCCTTCTGTATCCTGCTATGTCCCCTGCTGTGTCCCCCACTGTTTCCCCGCTGTGACTTGCTGTGTCCATGCTGTGTCCCCAGCTGTGTCCCGCTGTGTCCTGCTGTGTCCCCCGCTGTGATCCCCTCTGTGTCCCACTGTGTCCTCGCTGTGTCCCCGCTGTGTCCCGCTTTGTCGCGCTGTGTCCCGCTGTGTTCTGCTGTGTCCGCCTCTGTGTCCCCCGCTGTGTCCCGCTGTGTCCCCGCTGTGTCCCCGCTGGGTCTCGCTGTGTCTCGCTGTGTCCCCGCTGTGTCACCGCTGTGTCCTGCTGTGTCCCCTCTGTGTCCCACTGTGTCCCGCTGTGTCCCCTCTGTGTCCCCCGCTGTGTCCTGCCGTATCTCCCGCTGTGTCCTGCTGTGTCCTCGCTGTGTCCGCTGCTGTTTCCCGCTGTTTTCCCCGCTGTGTCACCCGCTGTGTCCTTTGATGTGTCCCCAGCTGAGTCCCGCTGTGTCCCCTGCTGTTTACCGCTGTGTCCCCCACTGTGTCCCCCGCTTTGTCCCCGCTGTGTCCCCGCTCTGTCCCGCTGTGTCCCGCTGTGTCCCTCTGTGTCGCCCCCTGTGTCCCTCTGTGTCCCCGCTGTTTCCCACTGTGACCCCCGCGCTGTCCTGCTGTGTCCCCGTTGTCCACCGGTGTGTCCCCTCTGTCCCCCGCTGTGTCCCGCTGTGTCCCGCTGTGTCCCGATGTGTCCCGCTGTGTCGCCGCTTTGTCACTGTTGTGTCTCGCTGTGTCCCGCTGTGTACAGGCTGTGTCCCGCTCTGTCCCAGGCCGTGTCCCGCTGTGTCCCCCGCTGTGTTCTGCTGTGTCGCTGCTGTGTCCCGCTGTGTCCCCGCTGTGTCCCCGCTGTGTCCCCCGCTGTGTCCCCGCTGTGTCCCCGTTGTCCACCGGTGTGTCCCCTATGTGTCCCACTCTGTCCATACTGTGTCCTGCTTTGTCCCGCTGTGTCCTCCGCTGTGTCCCGCTGTGTCCCCCGCTGTGTCCGGTTGTGTTTCCCGCTGTGTCCCGCTGTGTCCTGCTGTGTACCCCCTGTGTCCCGCTGTGTACCGAAGTGTCCCCGCTGTGTCCCCGCTGTGTCTCCCTGCTCTCCCCCGCTGTGTCCCCACTGTGTTCCGCTGTGTCCCCGCTGTGTCCCCGCTGTGTCTCCCTGCTGTCCCCCGCTGTGTCCCCTCTGTGTCCCACTGTGTCCTTGCTTTGTCCCCGCTGTTTCCCGCTGTGTCCTGCTGTGTCCTGCTGTGTCCCCGCTGTCCCCCGCTGTGTCCCCTGCTGTGTCCCCGCTGTGTCCCGCTGTGTCCCGTTTTGTCCCGCTGTGTCCCGCTGTGTCCCCTGCTGTGTCCCCGCTGTGTCCCGCTTTGTCCAGTTTTGTCCCGCTGTGTCCCGCTGTGTCCCTGCTTTTCCCCCACTTTGTCCCCGCTGTGTCCCGCTGTGTCCCGCTGTGTCCCCCTCTGTGTCCCGCTGTGTCCCCTGCTGTGTCCACGCTGTGTCCTGCTGTGTCCCCTTGTGTCCTTGCTGTGTCCCTGATAAGTCCTGCTGTGTCCCGACTGTGTCCCGCTGTGTCCCCCGCTGTGTCCCCTACTGTGTCCCCCGCTGTGTCCTGCTGTGTCCCGCTGTGTCCCCCGCTGTGTTCCCCTCTGAGTCCTGGCTGAGACAGATTGTGTCCCCGCTGAGTAATTCGCTGTGTCCCCACCTGTGTCCCGCTGTGACCCCCAATGAGGTCCCCACCTGTGCCCCGATGTAGCCCCAGTTGGCTCCCAGTTTTGGCCCCAAATGGAGCCCCCACTGTGATCCCACCATGGGAA
>NW_012312330.1:0-2269 GCF_000151885.1 Dipodomys ordii | reverse complement strand
GGACATAGCGAGGACACAGCGGAACACAGCGTGGGACACAACGAGGACACAGCGGGACACAGCGGGACACAGCGGAACACAGTGGGACACAGCAGGGACACAGCAGTAGACACAGCGGGACACAGCGGGACATACCGGGGGACACAGCAGTTCACAGCGGGACACAAGGGAACACAGCAGGACACAGCAGGGGACACAGCGGGACACAGAGGGGGACACAGAAGGGTACACAGCGGGACACAACGGGGAACACAGCGAGGACCCAGCGGGACGCAGCGGGACACAGGGTCGATACAGCAGGGACACAGCGGGACACAGCGGGTACACACCTGGGGACACAAAGGGACACATCGGGGGACACAGCTAGGACACAGCGGAACACAGCATGGGACACAGGGAGGACACAGCGGGACACAGCGGGAAACAGCAGGGACAGAGCAGTAGACACAGCGTGACACAACGGGGGACACAGAGGGACACAGTGGGGGACACAGGGAGGATACAGCGGGACACAGCGGTGACTCACCAGGGGACACAGCAGGGGACAAAGCGGGACACCACGGGACAAAGCGGGACACAGCAGGACACAGCGGGGACACTGCGGGAACATATCAGGACACAGCAGGGTACACAGCGGGACACAGTGGGACACAGCGGGGGACAAAGCGGGGACACAGTGGGACACAGCCAGGAAACACAGCAGGGACACAGCGGGTACACAGCTGGGGACACAAAGGGACACATCGGGGGACACAGCGAGGACAGAGCGGAACACAGCGTGGGAAACAGCGGGGAATCAGCGGGACACAGCGAGGGACACAGCGGGGGACACAGGGAGGACACAGCGGGACACAGCGGGGACTCAGCGGGGGACACAGCGGGGGACAAAGCGGGACACCGAGGGACACAGCGGTACACAGTGGGGGACACAGCGGGGGACAGAGCGGAACACAGTGCGGAACAGAGCGTGGGACATAGCGAGAAACAGCGGGGACCAAGTTGGACACTGCGGGGTACACAGCGGGACACAGCGGGAACACAACGGGGACACAGCAGGACACAGCGGGTCCCAGCAGGGACACAGCGGGACACAGCCAGACACAGCGGGGGACACAGGTCGGACACAGCGGGACACAGCGGGGACACAGCGGGACTCAGCGGGGGACACAGCAGGACACAGCAGGACACAGCGGGACACAGCTTGATACAGTGAGGGACACAGCAGGACACAGAGGGGGACACAGAGGGGTACACAGTGGGACACAGCTGGGAACACAGCGAGGACACAGCGGGACTCAGCAGGACACAGCGTCGATACAGCAGGGACACAGTGGGACACAGCGGGGTACACAGCTGGGCATACAAAGGGACACATCGGGGGACATAGCGAGGACACAGCGGAACAGAGCGTGGGACACAGCTAGGACACAGTGGGACACTGCGGGACACAGAAGGGACACAGCAGTAGACACAGCGGGACACAGCGGTGGACACAGCGAGGACACAGCGGGACCCAGCGGGACACAGCGTCGATACAGCGGGGACACAGTGGGACACAGCGGGGACACAGGGGGACTCAGCAGGGTTACAGCAGGACACAACGGGACACAGCAGGACACAGCGTGACACAGCGGGGACACAGCGGGGACACAGCAGGGGCACAGCGGGGGACACAGCGGGACACAACGGGACACAGCGTGGGACACAGTAGGACAGAGCGGGGGACACAGCGGGGGACAGAGGGGGACACCACGAATAACAGAGCAAGGACACAGCGGGACCCAGCGTGACACAGCCTCGATACAGCGGGATTCACAGCGTTACACAGCGGGTTACACAGCTGGGGACACAAAGGGACATAGTGGTGGACACAGCGGGACACAGCGGGACAGAGAAGGACACAGACGGGATAAAGCGTGAGACACAGCGGGGGACAGAGCGGAAGACAGCGGGGGACACAGCGAGGACACAGCGGGACACAGCGGGGACACAGCGGGGACTCAGCTGGGGACACAGCGGGGGACAAAGCGGGACACCACGGAGCACAGCGGGACACAGCGCGAAACAGCGGTGACCCTTCGGGGACACAGCGGGACACAGCGGGGGACACAGCGGGACACAGCGGATGACACAGCAGAACACAGTGGGGGACACAGCGAGGACACAGTGGGACACAGCAGGACACAGCGGGGACACTGCGGGAACATAGCGGGACAGAGCGGGGTACACAGCGGGACACAGCGGAACACAGCTTGGGACACAGCGGGGA
>NW_012312329.1:0-2269 GCF_000151885.1 Dipodomys ordii | reverse complement strand
CATGTCCGCTGTGTCCTTCACTGTGTCCCCGTCATGTCACACTGTGTCCCCTGCTGTGTCCCCCGTTGTGTCCCTCTGTGTCCGCACTGTGTCCCTCTGTGTCCCCGCTATGTCCCCCTATGTCCCGCTGTGTCCGGCTGTGTCCCCGCTGTGTCCCCGCTGTGGCCAGCGCTGTGTCCCGCTCTGTCCCCCACTGTGTCCTCCGGTGAATCCCGCTGTGTCCCCAACTGTGTCCTGCTGTGTCCCCCGATGTGTCCCCCGCTGTGTCTTGCTGTGTCCTACCTTGTCCCCTGCTGTGTCCCGCTGTGTCCCACTCTGTATCCCCGCTGTGTCCCGCTGTGTCACTCGCTGTGTCCCCGCTGTGTCCCACTGTGTCCCCGCTGTGTCCCCCGTTGTGTCCCTGTGTCCGCACTGTGTCCCTCTGTGTCCCCGCTGTGTCCCCCTATGTCCCGCTGTGTCCGGCTTTGTCCCCGCTGTGTCCCCGCTGTGTCCCCCGCTGTGTCCCGCTGTTTCCCCGCTGTGTCCCGCGCTGTGTCCCGCTGTGTCCCCCGCTGTGTCCTCCGCTGTGTCCCGCTGTGTCCCCCACTGTGTCCTCCGCTGTGTCCCGCTGTGTCCCCTGCTGTGTCCCCGCTGTGTCCCCGCTGTGTCAGACTGTGTCCCACTGTGTCCTCGCTGTGTCCTCCACTGTGTAACGCTGTGTCCTCCACTGTGTCTCGCGCTGTGTCCCGCTCTGTCCCCGCTTTGTCTCGCTGTGTCCCCGGTGTGTCCTCTCTGTGTCGCCCGCTGTGTCCCCGCTGTGTTCCGCTGTGTCCCGCTTTGTCCCCCACTGTGTCCTGCTGTGTCCCCGCCGTGTCCTCACTGTGTCCCGCTGTGTGCCACTGTATCGCGTGGTGTCCCTCTTTGTCCCCCCGCTGTGTCCCTCGCTGAGTCTCGCTGTGTCCCCACTGTGTCCTCTCTGTGTCCCCCGCTGTTTCATGCTGTGTTCCCCGATGTGTCTCCCATTTTGTCCCCGCTGTGCCCCGCTGTGTCCCGCTGTGTCCCGCTGTGTCCCCCACTGTGTCCCATTGTGTCATCAGCTGTGTCCCCCGCTCTGTTCACGCTGTGTCCCGCTGTGTCCCACTGTGTTTCCGCTGTGTGCCCGCTGTGTCCCGCTGTGTACCCCGTTGTGTCCAGCTGTGTCACCGCTGTGTCCCGCTGTGTCCCCTCTCTGTCTCCGCTGTCCCCCTCTGTGTCCTTCATTGTGTCCCGCTGTGTACTGCTGTGTCCCCCGGTTTGTCCCGCTGTGTCCCCGCTGTGTCCCGCTGTTTCACACTGTGTCCCTTGGTGTCCCGTTTTGTCCCCTGCTGTGTCCCCCACTGAGTCCCCTCTGTGTCGCTGCTGTGTCTTGCTGTGTCCTTGCTGTGTCCCCCGCTGTGTCCTGCTGTGTCCCGCTGTGTCCCCTGCTGTGTCCCCAGCTGTGTCCCGCTGTGTCCCCAGCTGTGTCACCTCCGTGTCCTGCTGTGTACTCGCTGTGTCCCCCGCTGTCTCCCGCTCTGTCCCCCTCTGTGTCTCACGCTTTGTCCCCGCTGTGTCCCACTGTGTCCCGCTGTGTCCTGCTGTGCCCCCATTGTGTCTTGTTGTGTCCACAGCTGTGTAACACGCTGTGTAACGCTGTGTCCACGCTGTATCGACGCTGTGTCCCGCTGGGTCCCGCTGTGTCCTCGCTGTGTTCCCCGCTGTTGCCCGCTGTGTCCCCCGCTGTGACCCCCGCTGTGTCCTCGCTGTGTCCCCCGCTGTCCCGGTTTGTCCTCGCTGGGTCCCCCGCTGTGTCCCACTGTGTCCCCCGCTGTGTCCCGCTGTGTCCCGCTCTGTCCCTGCTGTGGCCCCCTGTGTCCCGCTGTGTCCCCGCTGAGTGCCTGCTGTGTCCCGCTGTGTACTACGTTGTGTCCAGCTGTGTCACCGCTGTGTCCCTTTGTGTCCCCTCTCTGTCTCCGCTGTCCCCCGCTGTGTCCCCCGCTGTGTTCCGCTGTGTCCTGCTTTGTCCCCCTCTTTGTCCCGCTGTGTTCCCGCAATGTCCCCGCTGTGTCCCGCTGTGTCACACTGTTTTCCATGGTGTCCCGCTTTGTCCCCCGCTGTGTCCCGCTGTGTCCCGCTGTGTCCTGCTGTGTCCCCGCTGTGTCCCCGCTGTGTCCCACTGTGTACCCCGTTGTGTCCAGCTGTGTCACCGCTGTGTCCACGCGTGTGTCCTTCATTGTGTCCCGCTGTGTCCTGCTGTGTCCCCCGCTTTTGT
>NW_012312328.1:0-2269 GCF_000151885.1 Dipodomys ordii | reverse complement strand
GAAGAAGAAGAAGAAGAAGAAGAAGAAGAAGAATGTAAGAAGAAGAAGAAGAAGACGAAGAAGAAGAAGAAGGAGAAGGAGAAGGAGAAGCAATAGAAGCAGAAGAAGCAGAAGAAGGAGAAGCAGAAGCAGAAGAAAAAGAATAAGCATAAGAAGCAGAATCAGAGGGAGAAGCAGAAGAAGGAGAAGCAGAAGCAGAAGAAGCAGCAGAAGGAGAAGCAGAAGCAGAAGAAGATGCAGAAGGAGAAGAAGGAGAAGGAGAAGGCGAAAGAGAATGATTAGGAGTAGGAGAAGCAAAAGGATAAGTAGAAGCAGAAAGAGACGCAGAAGGAGAAGCAGCAATAGAAGTAGGAGAAGCAGGAGAAGCAGAAGCAGGAGAAGCAGAAGAAACAGAAGACGCAGAAGCAGAATGAGAAGCAGAATGAGAAATTGAAGCAGAAGCAGAAGCAGAAGGAGAAGCAGAAGCAGAAGGAGAAGCAGAAGAAGGAGAAGGAGAAGCAAAAAGAGAAGCACAACGAGAAGCAGGAGAAGCAGAAGCAGGAGATGCAGAAGCAGAAGAAACATAGGAGGGAGAAGAAGCAGAAGCAGAAGGAGAAGCAGAAGCAGAAGAAGAAGCAGAAACAGAAGGAAAAGCAGAAAGAGAAGCAGGAGAAGCAGAAGAAGCAGCAGCAGGAGAAGCAGAAGCAGAAGAAGCCGAAGAAGCAGAAGCAGAACCTGAAGCAGAAGGAGAAGCAGGAGAAGCAGAAGAAGCAGTATCTGGAGAAGCAGAAGGAGAAGCAGAAGCAGAAAGAGAAGCAAAAGAAGAAGGAGAAGCAGAAGGTTACGCAAAAGAAACAGAAGAAGCAGAGGCAGTAGCAGAAGAAGCAGAAGATGCAGAAGCAGAAGGAGAAGCAGAAGGAAAAGCAGAAGAACGAGAAGGAGAAGGAGTGGGAGAAACAGAAGGAGAAGCAGAAAGAGAAGCAGAAGAAGGAGCAGGAGAAGGAAAAGCAGCAGGAGAAGCAGAAAGAGCAGTAGAAGGAGAAGCAGGAGATGCAGAAACTTGAGAAGCAGAAGCAGAAGAAACACAAGAAGGACAAGAAGCAGAAGCAGAAGGAGAAGCAGAAACAGAAGGCGAAGCAGGAAGAGAAGGAGGGAAAGCAGAAGAAGCAGAAGCAGGAGAAGCAGAAGCATAAGAATCCGAAGAAGCAGAAGCAGAACCTCAAGCAGAAGGAGAAGCAGGAGAAGCAGAAGAAGCAGAATCTGGAGAAGCAGAATGAGAAGCAGAAGGAGAAGCAGAAGCAGAAAGAAAATCAAAAGCAGAAGGAGAAGCAGAAGAAACAGAAGAAGTAGAAGCAGTACCAGTTGTAGCAGAAACAGAAGGAAAAGCAGAAGAACAAGAAGGAGAAGGAGAAACAGAAGGAGAAGCAGAAGGAGAAGCAGAAAGAGAAGCAGGTAAAGCAGAAGAAGAAGAAGCAGAAGGAGAATCAGAAGGAGAAGCAGAAGAAGGAGAAGGAGAAGCAGAAGCAGAAGAAGATGCAGAAGGAGAAGCAGAAGAAGCAGAAGCAGAAGGAGAAGCAGGAAAAGCAGAAGAAGCAGAAGCAAAAGGAGAAGCAAAAGAAGGAGAAGGAGAAGCAGAGGCAGAAGAAGAAGCATAAGGACAAGCACAGGCAGAATTAGATGCAGAAGTAGAAGCAGGAGAAGCAGAAGAAGCAGAACCTGAAGGAGAAACAGAAGTAGGAGAAAGAGAAGGAGGAGAAGCAGAAGCAGAAGGAGAAGCAGAAGCAGAATGAGAAGCAGAAAGAGAAGCAGGAGGAGGACAAGAAGCAGAAGCAGGAGAAGCCGAAAGAGAAGAAGCAGAAACAGAAGCAGAAGGAGAAGCAGAAGCAGAAGGAGAAGCAGCAGAAGAAGTAGAACCAGAAATTCAGGCAGGAGAAACAGAAGAAGCAGAAGCAGAAGGAGAAGCCAAAAGAGAAGCAGAAGGGGAAGTAGATAAAACAGCAGAAGAAGCAGAAAAACAAGCAGTTGAAGCAGAAGCAGGAAGAGAAGTAGAAGCAGAAGAATCATAAGAAGAAGAAGAAGAAGCAGTAGAAGCATAAGAAGCAGAAGCAGGAGAAGCAGAACCAGAAGAGAAAGAAGAAGCATAAGAAGCAGAAGCAGAGGGAGAAACAGAAGAAGGAGAAGGAGCAGCAGAAGGTGAAGCAGAAGGAGATGCAGAAGGAGAAAGAGAAGCAGTAACAGAAGGAGATGAAGAAGGAGAAGTTGGAAAATCAGAAGAAGCAGAAGCAGAATG
>NW_012312327.1:0-2269 GCF_000151885.1 Dipodomys ordii | reverse complement strand
GCGAAGTCACAGCAGGACACAGCGTGACACAGCGTGACACAGCGGGGACACAGCAGGGACACAGCATGGACACAGCTGGGGACACAGACAAACAAAACGGGACACAGGGGGGGCACAAAAGGACACACCGGGGGACACAGCGGGGGACACAGCAGGACACAACAGGGAACACAGTGAGGACCCAGTGGGAGACAGCGGGACACAGCGTCGATACAGCGGGGACACAGCGTTACATAGCGGGTTAATCAGCTGGGGACACAAAGGGACACAGTTGGGGACACAGCGGGACACAGCGGGACACAGTGGGACACAGCGGGCACAAAGCATGAGACACAGCGGGGGACACAGCAGGAGAAAGCGGGGGACACAGCGGAACACAGCGGGGGACACAGCGGGACAAAACAGGGAAGACAGCGAGCACCCAGCGGGACCCAGCGGGACACAGCGTCGATACATCGGGGACACAGCGTTACACAGAGGGTTACACAGCTGAGTACACAAAGGGACACATTGGGGGACACAGCGAGACACAGCGGGACACAGTGGGACACAGCGGGAAACAGCGGTGACCCTGCGGAGACACAGCGGGACACAGCGGGGGACACAGCGGGACACAGCTGGGGACACAACGGGACACAGCAGGGGACACAGCGAGGACACAGCGGGACACAGCGTGACACAGCGTGGACACAGCAGGGACACAGAAGGGACACAGCGGGGGACACAGCCGAACAAAACGGGACACAGGAGGATCACAGCAGAAGACACAGCCGGGACACAGCGGTGTACACAGCGGGACACATTGGGGGACACAGCGAGGTCACAGCGGTACCCCAGCGGGACACAGCGTCGATACAGCGGGGACACAGCGTTACACAGCGGGTTAAACAGTTGGGGACACAACGGGACACAGCAGGGGACACAGCGAGGGCACAGAAGAACACAGCGTGGGACAAAGCGAGGACACAGCGGGACACAGCGGGACACAGTGGGGACACAGCAGGGACAGAGCAGTGACTCAGCGGGGGACACAGCTGAACACAACGGGACACAGCGGGGGGCACAACAGGACACACCGGGGGACACAGCGGGGGACACCGCGGGACACAACAGGGAACACAGCGAGGACCCAGCGGGACCCAGCGGGACACAGCGTCGATACAGCGGGGACACAGCGTTACACAGCGGGTTACACAGCTGGGGACACAAAGGGACACAGTGGGGCAAACAGCGGAACACAGCGGGACACAGTGGGACGCAGAGGGCACAAAGCATGAGACACAGCGGGGGACACAGCGGGAGAAAACGGGGGACACAGCGGGACACAGCGGGGGACACAGCGGGACACAACAGGGAACACAGCAAGGACCTAGCGGGACCCAGTGGGACACACCGTCGATACAGCGGGGACACAGCGTTACACAGTGGGTTACACAGCTGGGGACACAAAGGTACACAGTGGGGGACATAGCGGGACACCACGGAACACAGTGGGACACAGCGGGAAACAACGGTGACCCTGCGGAGACACAGCGGGACACAGCAGGGGACACAGTGGGACACAGCGGGGGACACAGAGGGACACAGCGGGGGACAGAGCGGAACACAGTGGGGGATAGAGCGTGGGACACAGCGAGACACAGCGGGGACAAAGCTGGACACAGCGGGGTACACAGCGGGAAACAGCGGGGACGCAGCGGGGACACAGCTGGACACAGCGTCTATACAGCGGGGACACAGCGGGACACAGCGGGGTACACAGCTGGGGACACAATGGGACACAGCGGGGGACACAGCGAGGACACAGCGGAACACAGTGTCGGACACAGCGAGGACACAGCGGGACACAGCGCGGACACAGCAGGGACACAGCAGGCACACAGCGGAGGACACATCGGGACACAACGGGACACAGCGGGGGAAACAGCAGGACACAGTGGGGACACAGAGGGGACTCAGCGGGGGACACAGCTGGTGACAAAGCCGGACACCACGGGACACAGTGTGACACAGCCGGACACAGCGGGGACACCGCGGGGACACAGGAGGACACACTGGTCGAAACAGCGGGAAACAGTGGGACACAGCGGGGGACACAGCGGGGGACAGCAGGGGACAGAGAGGGGACACAGCGGGACACAGTGGGACACAGCGGGGACAAAGCGTGAGACACAGTGGGGGAAACAGCGGGAGACAGCGGGGGTCACTGCGGGGACTCAGCGGCGACACAGCGGGGGACAATGCGGGACACCACAGAACACAGCGGGAC
>NW_012312326.1:0-2269 GCF_000151885.1 Dipodomys ordii | reverse complement strand
CCCAACTTTGTGGGCTGTATCCCCCGCTGTGTCCCCCACTGTGTCCCGCTGTGTCCCCGCTGTGTCCCGCTGAGTCCCGCTGTGTCCCCTGCTAGGTCCCGCTTTGTCCCTGCTGTGTCCCCCTGTGTCCTGCTGTGTCATCGATGTGTCGCACTTTGTCTCCGCTGTGTTTCCCGCTGTGTCCCCCGCTATGTCCCGCTGTGTCCCCCAATGTGTCCTCCGCTGTCCCCCGCTGTGTCCTGCTGTGTCAGGCTGTGTCCCCGCTGTGTCCCACTGTGTCCCTCTATGTCCCCGCTGTGTCCCGCTTTGTCCTCGCTGTGTCACCGCTGTGTTCCCCAGTGTCCCTTTGTGTCGCGCTTTGTCTCCAGCTGTGTCACCCGGTGAGTCCCCGCTGTGTCCCACTGTGTCCCCCACTGTGTCCCGCTGTGTCCTGCTTTGTCCCCGCTGTCCCCCGCTATGTCCTGCTGTGTCTTCGATGTTTCCCCACTGTGTCCTGTTCTGTACCGTTGTTTCCCCTGCTTTGTCGTCCGCTGTGCCCCGCTGTGTCCAGCTGTGTTCCCGCTGTGTCCCCCGCTGTGTCCCCGCTGTGTTCCGCTGTGTCCCCTGCTGTGTCCCCTGCTGTGTCCCGCTGTGTCCTGCTGTGTCACCGCTGTCCCCCACTGTGTCCCACTGTGTCCTGCTGTTTCCCCTGCTGTGTCCCGCTGTGTCCCTGCTGTTTCCCCGCTGTGTCCAACTGTGTCCCCGCTGTGTCCCGCTGTGTCACCCGCTGTGTCCCCCACTGTGTCCCCCACTGTGTGGGCTGTATCCCCCGCTGTGTCCCTCTGTGTTCCCGCTGTGTTCCCCGCAGTGTCCCCGCTGTGTCCTCGCTGTGTCCCACTGTGTCCTCGCTGTGTCCCCAGACGTGTCCTGCTGTGTCCCCCGCTGAGTCCTGCTTTGTCCCCTTTGTGTCACCTCTGTGTCCCCCGCTGTGTCCCGCTGTGTCCCCCGCTGTGTCCCCTCTGTGTCCACAGCTGTGTCCCCGCTGTGTCCCGCTGTGTCCCCGCTGTGTCCGGCTGTGTCCCCAGCTGTGTCCCCCTCTGTGTCCCGCTGTGTCCCGCTGTGTCACCGCTGTCCCCCGCTGTGTCCCACTGTGTCCCACTGTTTCCCCCGCTGTGTCCCGCTGTGTCCCTGCTGTTTCCCCGTTGTGTCCACTGTGTCCCCGCTGTGTCCCGCTGTGTCCCCCGATGTGTCCCCAACTGTGTCCCCCACTGTGTGGGCTGTATCCCCCGCTGTGTTCCCCGCTGTGTGCCGCTGTGTCCCCGCTGTGTCCCGCTGTGTCCCCCGCTATGTCCCACTTTGTCCCTGCCGTGTCCCCCTGTGTCCCGCTGTGTCCCCGCTGTGTCCCGCTGTGTCCCCTCTGTGTTCCCGCAGTGTCCCGCTGTGTCCCGCTGTGTCCAAGCTGTGTCCCGTTGTTTCCCCCGCTGTGTCCCGCTGTGTCCCCCGCTGTGTCCCCCGCTGTGTCCCCCACTGTGTGGATTGTGTCCCCCGCAGTGTGCCCCGCTGTGTCCCGCTGTGTCCCCGCTGTTTCCCGCTGTGTCCCACGCTGTGTCCCGCTGTGTCCCTGCTGTTTCCCCGCTGTGTTCCCCTGTGTCCCGGCTGTGTCCCGCAGTGTCCCCTGCTTTGTCCCGCTGTGTCCCCCGCTGTGTCCCTTCTGTGTCCACCGCTGTGTCCCCGCTGTGTCCCGCTGTGTCCCCGCTGTGTGCCCCTCTGTGTCCCGCTGTGTCCCCCTCTGTGTCCCGCTTTGTCCCCCGCTGTGTCCCGATTTGTCTCTGCTGTGTCCCCCGCTGTGTCCCTGCTGTGTCCCCCGCTGTGTCCCGCTGTGTCCCCGCTGTATCCTCCAATGTGTCCCCCGCTGTGTCCCGCTGTTTCCACCGCTATGTCCCCCGCTGTGTCCCGCTGTGTACCCCGCTGTGTTCCGCTGTGTCCCCCGCTGTCTCCCGCTCTGTCTCCCGCTGTGTCTCATGCTTTGTCCCCGCTGTGTCCCACTGTGTCCCGCTGTATCCCCTGCTGTGTCCTGCTGTGTCCCTGCTGTTTCCCCGCTGTGTCCCCGCTGTGTCCAGCTGTGTGCCCAGCTGTGTCCCCCACTGTGTCCCCCACTGTGTGGGCGGTATCCCCCGCTGTGTCCCGCTGTGTCCCCAGCTTTGTCCCGCTGAGTCCCCGTTGTCCCCTGGTGAGTCCCCGATGACCACTACTAAGTACACCGTTGTGTTCCGCTGATTCACACTGTGTC
>NW_012312325.1:0-2269 GCF_000151885.1 Dipodomys ordii | reverse complement strand
TGCTTTTGCTTCTCTTTCTGCTTCTGCTTCTCCTTCTGGTTCTCCTTCTTCTTCTCCAGATTCTGCTTCTTCTGCTTCTCCTTCTGCTTTAGGTTCTGCTTTTGCTTCTTCGGCTTCTTCGGCTTCTTTTTCAGCTTCTCCTTCTGTTTCTGCTTCTCTTTCTGCTTCTGCTTCTTCTCCTTCTTCTATTTCTTCTGATTCTGCTTCTCCTGCTTCTGCTTCTCCTGCTTCTCCTTCTGTTTCTCTTTATGCTTCTCCTTCTGCTTCTCCTTCTTCTGCTTCTACTCCTGCTTCTGCTTCTCCTTCTGCATCTTCTTCTGTTTCAATTTCTCCTTCTTCTGCTTTTCATTCTGCTTCTGCTTCTCCTGCTTCTGCTTCTTCTGCTTCTCCTGCTTCTCCTTCTCATTCACCTTCTCTTTCTGCTTCTGTTTATGCTTCTGTTTCTCCTACTCCTTATCCTTCTCTTTCTCCTTCTTCTTCTTCTTCTGCTTCTCCTGGTGCTTCTTCTTCTGCTTCTTCTGCTTTTTCTGTTTCTTCTTCTTCTGCTTCAACTTCTGCTTCTTCTGCTTCTCCTTTTGCTTCTGTTTCTCCGTCTGCTTCGGCTTCTGCTCTTCTCCTTCTTCTGTTTCTTCTGCTTCTGCTTCTCCTGCTTCTTCTTCTGCTTCTCCTACTTCTCCTTCTGCTTCTCCGTCTCATTCTCCTTCTCCTTCAATTTCTCCTTCTTGTGCTTCTCATTCTGCTTCTGCTTCTGCTTCTCCTACTTCTGCTTCTTCTGTTTCTCCTTCTGCTTCTCCTTCTGCTTCTCTTTCTGCTTCTGATTCTCCTTCTGCTCCTCCTACTCCTAATCCTTCTCTTTCTCCTTCTTCTTCTTCTGCTTCTCGTTCTGCTTCTGCTTCTTCTGCTTGTTCTGTTTCTTCTGCTTCTGCTTTTCTAGCTTCTGCTGCTTCTGCTTGTCCTTCTGCTTCAGGTTCTCCTTCTGCTTCTTGGGCTTCTTCTGTTTCTTCTGCGTCTGCTTCTCCTGCTACTGCTTCTTCTGCTTCTTCTCCTTCTCTTTCAGTTTCTCCTTCTGCTTCTCCCTTCTGCTCCTTCTCTTTCTTCTGTTTCTTCTTCTTCTGTTTCTCCTGCTTCTGCTTCTTCTGCTTCTCCTGCTTGCCCATCTCCTTCTGCTTCTCCTTCTCCTTCTTCTCCTTCTCTTTCTGCTTCTGCTTCTTCTGATTCTCCAACTTCTCCTTCTTCTTTTCCTTCTGTTTCTGCTTCTCTTTCTGCTTCTGCATCTCCTTCTGCTTCACCTTCTGGTGCTCTTTCTCCTTCTTCTGTTTCTCCATCTGCTTCTGCATCTTATGCTTCTTTATTTCTTCTATTTCTGCTTCTCCTGCTTCTGCTTCTTATGCTTCTACTGCTTCTTCTTCTGCTTCTGCTTCTTCTGCTTCTACTTCTCTTTGTGCTTCTGCTTCTCCTGCTTGTTTTTCTGCTTCATCTGCTGCTACATCTTCTGCTGCTTCTTCTCCTTCTCCTTCTCTTTTTGCTTCGCCTTCTGCTTCTGCTTCTGCTTCTTCTGTTTCTCCTGCCTGAATTTCTAATTCTACTTCTTCTGCTGCTTCTCCTTCTGCTTCTACTTCTGATTCTGATTCTGCTTCTTCTGCTTCTTCTCTTTCGGCTTCTCCTGCTTCTGCTTCTTGTGCTTCTCCTGCTTCTCTTTCTGCTTCTCATTCCGCTTCTGCTTCTCCATCTAATTCTGCTTCTCCTTCTTCTCCTTCTCCTACTTCTGCTTCTCCTTCATCTTCTGTTCTTCTGCTTCTCCTTCTGCATCTCCTTCTGCTTGTCCTTGGCCTAATGCTTCTTCTTCTGCCTCTGCTTCTCCTTCTCCTTCTTTTGCTTCTCCTTTTGCTTCTGCTTCTTCTGCTTTTCCTGCTTCTCCTTCTGCTTCTGCTTCTTCTGCTTTTCCTTCTGCATATTTTTCTGCTTCTGCTTCTCCTTCTCCTTCTTATGCTTCTCCTTCTTATTCTTCTTCTGCTTCTTCTTCTTCGGCTTTACCTGCTTCTCTTTCTGCTTCTCCTTCTGTTTCTCCTTCTCCTTCTTGTTCTTCTGCTTTTCCTTCTGCTTCTGCTACAACTGCTACTGCTTCTACTTCTTCTGTTTCTTCTGCTTCTCCTTCTGCTGTTGATTCTCTTTCTGCTTCTGCTTCTCCTTTCTGATTCTCATTCTGCTTCTCATTCTGCTTCTCAAAATTCTTGATTCTTCTGCATCTCCTGCTTCTCCTTCTGCTTCA
>NW_012312324.1:0-1051 GCF_000151885.1 Dipodomys ordii | reverse complement strand
CTGTGTCCCGCTGTGTACCCCTCTGTGTCCCCCTCTGAGTCCCGCTGTGTTCCGCTGTGTACTGCTGTGTCCCCTGTTGATTCCCGCTCTGTCCCCGCTGTGTCCCAATGTGTCCTCGCTGTGTCCCCTGCTGTGTCCCGCTGTGTACCCCCTTTGTCTCCCTCTGTGTCCCGCTGTGTCCCGCTGTGTCCCCCGCTGTGTCCCCCGCTGTGTCAGGCTGTGTCCCCCGCCGTGTCACTGCTGTTTCCCGTTGTGTATCCCTCTGTGTCCCCCACTGTGTGCCGCGGTGTCCCGCTGTCTACTGCTGTGTCCCCCGTTGAGTCCCGCTGTGTCCCCGCTGTGTCCCAATGTGTCCTCGCTGTGTCCCCCGCTGTGTCCCACTGTGTCCCCCCTGTACCCCCCACTGTGTCCCACTGTGTCCTCGCTGTGTCCTCGCTGTGTCCCCGCTGTCTCCTGCTCTGTCCCCCTCTGTGTCTCATGCTTTGTCCCCGCTGTGTCCCACTGTGTCCCGCTGTGCCACCACTGTGTCCCGTTATGTCCACAGATGTGTACCACGCTGTGTAACGCTGTATCCCCGCTGTATCGACGCTGTGTCCCGCTGGGTCCCACTGTGTTCCCGCTGTGTCCCCGCTGTGTGCCTGCTGTGTCCCGCTGTGGGCTACGTTGTGTCCAGCTGTGTCACCGCTGTGTCCCGCTGTATCCCCTCTCTCTCTCCGCTGTCCCCCGCTATGTCCCTCTGTGTCCTGCTGTGTCCCGCTGTGTCTCCTGCTTTGTCCCCCTGTGTCCCCGGAGTGTCCCCCCTGTGTCCCACTGTGTCACACTATGTCCCTTGGTGTCCCGCTTTGTCCCCCGCTGTGTCCCCCGGTGAGTCCCCGCTGTGTCCCCGCTGTGTCCCGCTGTGTCTTCCCTGTGTCCCCCGCTGTGTCCCGCTGTGTCCCCCTCCTGTGTCTCCCGCTGTGTCCTGCTTGTGTCCACCGCCTGTTTCCCCGTTGTGTCCCCTGCTGTGTCCCCTGCTTGTGGTCACCCCTGTGGGCCCGCCTGTGTCCCCCCG
>NW_012312323.1:0-1218 GCF_000151885.1 Dipodomys ordii | reverse complement strand
GCTGTGTCATTGCTGTGTCTTTGCTGTGTCCCGCTGTGTCCCGCTGTGTCCCCGCTGTGTCCACGCTGTGTTCTGCTGTGTCCCTTGCTGTGTCCCTGCTGTGTCCCCAGCTGTGTACCCCGCTGTGTCCCGCTGTGTCCCCGCTGTATCGACGCTGTGTCCCGCTGGGTCCTGCTGTGTCCTCGCTGTGTTCCTCGCTGTGTCCCGCTGTGTCCCCCTCTGTGTCCCCCGCTTTGTCCAGCTGTGTCCCCCGCTGTAACCCGCTGTGTCCCGCTTTGTCCCCCGCGATGTCCCTGCTGTGTCCCCGGTGTGTCGCGCTGTGTCCCGCTGTGTAGGGCTGTGTCCTCTGCTGAGTTCCGCTGTGTCCCCGCTTTGTCCCTATGTGTCCTTGCTGTGTCCCGTTCTGTCCCGCTCTGTCTCCGCTGTGTCCCGCTGTGTCCCCAATGTGTGCCAGTTGTGTCCCGCTGTGTACCCCGCTGTGTCTCGCTGTGTCCCACTGTTTCGCCCGCTTTGTCCTGCTGTGTCCCTGCAGTGTCCCTGCTGTTTCCCGCTGTGTCACACTGTGTCCCGTGGTGTCCCGCTATGTCCCCCGCTGTGTCCCCCGCTGTGTCCCTCTGTGTACCCCGCTGTTTCCAGCTGTGTCCTCGCTGTGTCCCCTGCTGTCTCCTGCTTTGTCCCACGCTGCGTCCCGCTGTGACCCGCTGTGTCCTCGCTGTGAACCCCGCTGTGTCCCGCTGTGTCCCCGCTGTGTCCCCCGCTGTGTCCCGCTGTGTCCCGCTGTGTACCCCGCTGTGTCCCGCTATGTTCTCGCAGTGTCCCCGCTGTGTTCCGCACTGTCCTCCGCTGTGTCCCTAGTGTCCCGCTGTGTGCCCAGCTGTATCGACGCTGTGTCCTGCTGGGTCCCGCTGGGTCCTCGCTGTGTTCCCCGCTGTGTTCCGCTGTGTCCCCCACTGCGTCCCCCGCTGTGTCCCCCACTGTGTCCTGCTGTGTTGTCGCTGTGTCCCGCTGTGTCCTCGCTGTATCCCCCGCTGTGTCCCGCTGTGTCCTCGCTGTGTCCCACTCTGTGTCCCTCTGTGTCGCCGCTGTGTCCCCTGCTGTGTCCCACTGTGTCCCGTTGTGTACCCTGCTGTGTCCCGCTATGTTCCCGCAGTGTCCCTGCTGTGTCCCGCATCGTGTCCCGTGGTGTCCCGATTTGTCCCCCGCTGTGTCCCCTGGTGA
>NW_012312322.1:0-2269 GCF_000151885.1 Dipodomys ordii | reverse complement strand
TCAGAAGCAGAAGGAGAAGCAGAAGTTTACAGAAGAAGTAGAAGCAGTAGCAGTTGTAGCAGAAGCAGTAGGAAAAGCAGAAGGAAAAGCAGAAGAACAAGAAGGAGAAGGAGAAACAGACGGAGAAACAGACGGAGAAGCAGAAGGAGAAGCAGAAAGAGAAGCAGGTAAAGCAGAAGAAGAAGAAGCAGAAGGAGAAGCAGAAGAAGGAGAAGGAGAAGCAGAAGCAGAAGAAGATGCAGAAGGAGAAGCAGAAGAAGCAGAAGCAGAAGGAGAAGCAGGAAAAGCAGAAGAAGCAGAAACAAAAGGTGAAGCAAAAGAAGGAGAAGGAGAAGCAGAGGCAGAAGAAGAAGCATAAGGACAAGCACAAGCAGAAGGAGATGCAGAAGGAGAAGCAGAAGAAGCAGAAGCTGAAGGAGAAGCAGAAGTAGGAGAAGCAGAAGGAGGAGAAGCAGAAGGAGAAGCAGAAGCAGAATGAGAAGCAGAAAGAGAAGCAGGAGGAGGACAAGAATCAGGAGAAGCCGAAAGAGAAGAAGCAGAAAGAGAAGCAGAAGGAGAAGCAGTAGAAGAAGTAGAACCAGAAATTCAGGCAGGAGAAACAGAAGAAGCAGAAGCAGAAGGAGAAGCCAAAAGAGAAGCAGAAGGAGAAGTAGAAAAAGCAGCAGAAGAAGCAGAAAAACTAGTAGGAGAAGCAGAAGCAGAAACAGAAGTATAAGCAGAAGAAGCAGAAGAAGAAGCAGTTAGAAGCATAAGAAGCAGAAGCAGGAGAAGCAGAACCAGAAGAAAAAGAAGAAGCATAAGTAGCAGAAGCAGAGGGAGAAACAGAAGAAGGAGAAGGAGCAGCAGGTGAAGCAGAAGGAGATGCAGAAGCAGAAAGAGACGCAGAAATAGAAGGAGAAGAAGAAGGAGAAGTTGGAGAATCAGAAGAAGCAGAAGCAGAAAGAGCAGCAGAAGAAGGAGAAGGAGAAGCAGAAGGAGAAGCACAATCAGGAGAAGCAGAAGAAGCAGAAGCGGGAGAAGCAGAAGAAGAAGAAGAAGAAGAAGAAGAAGAAACAGAATAAGGAGAAGGAGCAGAAAGAGAAGCAGAAGCAGAAGGAGAAGCAGAAAGAGAAGCAGAAGAAGCAGTAGCAGGAGAAGCAGGAGAAACAGAAGCAGAAGAAACAGAAGAAGCCGAAGAATCACAAGGAGAACCTGAAGCAGAAGAAGAAGCAGAAGCAGCAGAAGCTGGAAAAGCAGAAGCAGAAGAAACCGAACAAGCAGAAGAAGCAGAAGCAGAACGAGAAGCAGAAGAAGAGGGAGAAAGAGAAGGATTAGGAGTAGGAGGAGCAGAAGGAGAATCAGAAGCAGAAAGAGAAGCAGAAGGAGAAACAGAATCAGAAGCAGGAGAAGCAGAAGCAGAAGCAGAAAGAGAAGCACAAGAAGGAGGAATTGAAGGAGAAAGAGAAGGAGACGGAGAAGCAGAAGGAGAAGAAGGAGAAGCAGAAGAAGAAGAAGCAGGAGAAGCAGAAACAGAAGAAACAGAAAAAGCAGAAGAAGCAGAAAAAGAAGCAGCAGGAGAAGCAGAAGAAGAAGAAGGAGAAGGAGAAAGAGAAGGATTAGGAGTAGGAGAAACAGAAGGATAAGCAGAAGCAGAAAGAGAAGCAGGAGAAGCATAAGAAGCAGAAGCAGGAGAAGCAGAAGCAGAATGAAAAGCAGAAGAAGGAGAAATTGAAACAGAAGAAGATGCAGAAGGAGAAGCAGAAGCAGAAGTAGAAGCAGAAGAAGGAGAAGCAGAAGGAGAAGCATAAGGAGAAATAGAAGGAGAAGCAGGAGAAGCAGAAGCAGGAGAAGAAGAATCAAAAGAAATAGAAGAAGGATAAGAAGCAGAAGCAGAAAGAGAAGCAGAAGCAGAAGGAGAAGCAGAAACAGAAGCAGAAGAAGCAGAAGCAGAACCTCAAGCAGAAGGAGAAGCAGGAGAAGCAGAAGAAGCAGAATCTGGAGAAGAAGGAGAACCAGAAGGAGAAGCAGAAGCAGAAAGAGAAGCAGAAGCAGAAAGAGAAGCAAAAGCAGAAGGAGAAGCAGAAAGAGAAGCAGAAGAAACAGAAGAAGCAGAAGAGGGAAGCAGTAGCAGAAGAAGCTGAAGACGCAGAAGCAGATAGAGAAGCAGAAGGAATAGCAGAATAACGACAAGGAGAAACAGAAGGAGAAGAAGAATGAGAAGCAGAAGGAGAAGCAGGAAAAACAGAAGAAGCAGAAACAGACGGAGAAGCAGAAGAAGGAGAAGCAGAAG
>NW_012312321.1:0-2269 GCF_000151885.1 Dipodomys ordii | reverse complement strand
GCAGAAGAGCAGCATCTGGAGAAGCAGAATGAGAAACAGAAGCGGAAAGAGGTTCAAAAGCAGAAGGTGAAGCAGAAGAAACAGAAGAACAGAAGCAGTAGCAGTTGCAGCAGTAAGAGAAGCAGAAGGAAAAGCAGAAGAACGGGAAGGAAAAGGAGAAACATAAGGAGGAGCAGAAAGAGAATCAGAAGGAGAAGCAGAAGAAGCAGAAGGAGAAGAAGAAGAAGAAGAAGAAGAAGAAGAAGAAGAAGAAGAAGAAGAAGAAGAAGAAGAAGAAGAAGAAGAAGAAGAAGAAGAAGAAGAAGAAGAATCATAAGGAGAAGCATAAGGAGAAGCATAAGGAGATGCATAAGGAGAAGCAGAGAAGCAGAAGAAGCAGAAGCAGAAGAAGCAGAAGCAGAAGAAAAAGAATAAGCATAAGAAGCAGAATCAGAGGAAGAAGAAGTAGGAGCAGCAGAAGGAGAAGCAGAAGGAGAATCAGAAGGAGAAGCAGAAGAAGGAGAAGCAGAAGCAGAAGAAGTAGCAGAAGGAGAAGCAGAAGAAGATGCAGAAAGAGAAGGAGGAGAAGCAGAAGAAGCAGAAGCAGAAGGAGAAGCAGAAGTAGGAGAAGAAGAAGGAGAAGGAAGGGCAGCAGAAGCAATAGGGGAAGCAGATGGAGAAGCAGAAGCAGAATGAGAAGAAGAAAGAGAATAATTAGAAGCAGAAGAAGCAGGAAAAGCAGAAGCAGAAGAATGAGAAGAAGAAGAAGCAGAAGCAGGTGCAGAAGCAGAAGCAGAAGCAGAAGCAGAAGAAGAAGAAGAAGAAGAAGAAGAAGAAGAAGAAGAAGAAGAAGAAGAAGAAGAAGAAGAAGAAGAAGAAGACAAAGAAGAAGAAGAAGAAGAAGAAGAAGAAGAAGAAGAAGAAGAAGAAGAAGAAGAAGAAGAAGAAGAAGAAGAAGAAGAAGAAGAAGAAGAAGAAGAAGAAGAAGAAGAAGAAGAAGAAGAAGAAGAAGAAGAAGAAGAAGAAGAAGAAGAAGAAGAAGAAGCATGAGGAGAAGCAGTAGAAGCAGAAGAAGCAGAAGCAGGAGAAGCAGAAGCAGAAGAAAAATAATAAGCAAAAGAAGCAGAAGCAGAAGCAGTGGGAGAAGCAGAAGAAGGAGAAGGAGTAGCAGAAGGAGAAGTTGAAGCAGAAAAGAAGCAGAAACAGAAGGAGAAGAAGAACGAGAAACAGGAGAATCAGTAGAAGTAGAAGTAGAAGCAGAAAAAGGAGAAGAAGGAGAAGCAGAAATAGAATCAGAAGAAACAGAAGAAGAAGTAGCAAAAGAAATAGAAGAAGGAGAAGAGCAGAAGAAGAAGCAGAAGGAGAAGCAGAAGGAGAAGGAGAAGCAGAAAGAGAAGCAGGAGAAGCAGAAGAAGCAGGAGAAGCAGAAGCAGAAGAAACCGGAGAAGCCGAAGAAGCAGAAGCAGAATCTGAAGCAGGAGAAACAGAAGAAGCATAATCTGAAGCCGAAGCAGAAGAAACAGAAATAGTAGAATAAGCAGAAGCAGAAGCAGCAGGAGAAGCAGCAGAAGAAGACGGAGAAGGCGAGAGAGAAGGATTAGGAGTAGGAGAAGCAAAAGGATAAGCAGAAGCAGAAAGAGACGCAGAAGGAAAAGCAGCACGAGAAGTAGGAGAACCAGGAGAAGCAGAAGCAGGAGAAGCAGAAGAAACAGAAGACGCAGAAGCAGAAGGAGAAATTGAAGCAGAAGCAGAAGGAGAAGCAGAAGCAGAAGGAGACGCAGAAGAAGGAGAAGGAGAAGCAGAAAGGGAAACAGAAGCAGAAGCAGGAGAAGCAGAAGCAGGAGAAGCAGAAGCAGAAGAAACAGAAGAAGGAGAAGAAGCAGAAGGAGAAGCAGAAACAGAAGGAGAAGCAGAAAGAGAAGGAGGGGAAGCAGAAGAAGCAGAAGCAGGAGAGGCAGAAGCATAAGAATCCGAAGAAGCAGAAGCAGAACCTGAAGCAGAAGGAGAAGCAGGGGAAGCAGAAGAAGCAGAATCTGGAGAAGCAGAATGAGAAGCTGAAGGAGAAGCAGAAGCGGAAAGAGAATCAAAAGCAGAAGGAGAAGCAGAAGAAACAGAAGAAGCAGTAGCATTTGCAGCAGAAGCAGAAGGAGAAGAAGAAGGAAAAGCAGAAGAACGAGAACAAGAAGGAGAAACAGAAGCAGAAGCAGAAGGAGAAGCGGAAGAAGGAGAAGTAGAAGCAGAAAGAGAAGCAGAATGAGAAGCAGGAGAAGCAGAAGCAGAAGAAACAGAA
>NW_012312320.1:0-2270 GCF_000151885.1 Dipodomys ordii | reverse complement strand
GTGTACCGCGCTGTGTCCAGCTGTGTTCCCGCTATGTCCCGCTGTGTCCCCTCTCTGTCCCCTGCTGTCCCCCTTTGTGTCTCCCGGTGTGTCCCCTCTCTGTCCCCTGCTGTCCCCCGCTGTGTCTCCCGCTGTGTCCCGCTGTGTCCCGCTGTCGCCCGCTTTGTCCCGCTGTGCCCCTGCAATGTCCCCGCTGTGTCACACTGTGTCACACTGTGTCCAGTGTTGTCCCGCTTTGGCCCCCGGTGTGACCTCGCTGTGTTTCTCGCTTTGTCCCGCTGTGTACCCTTCTGTGTCCCCCGCTGTGTCCCGCTGTGTACCCCGCTGTGTCCAGCTGGGTCCTCTCTTTGTCCCTCGCTGTCTCCTGCTTTGTCCCTCGCTGTGTCCCGCTGTGACCCGCTGTGTCCTCGCTGTATCCACTGCTGTGTCCCGCTGTGTTCCCCGCTGTGACCCGCTGTGTCCTGCTGTGTCCCCCACTGTGTCCCTGCTGTCTCCCCGCTGTGTCCCACTGTGTCCCGCTGTGTCCCGCTGTGCCCCCACTGTGTCCCGTTTTGTCCACAGTGTGTACCTCACTATGTAACGCTGCCTCCCCGCTGTATCGACGCTGTGTCCCGTTGTGTCCTCGCTGTGTTCCCCACTGTGTCGCGCTGTGTCCCCCGCTGTGTCCTCGCTATGTCCCCTGTTGTGTCCCGCTGTGTCCTCACTGGGTAGCCCACTGTGTCCCGCTGTGTCCCCCACTGTCCCCCTCTGTGTCCCGCTGTGTCCCGCTGTGTCCCGCTGTGTCCCCCGCTTTATCTTGCTGTGTCCCGCAGTGTCCCCGCTGTGTCCCGCTGTGTAACACTGTGTCCCGTGGTGTCCCATTTTGTCCCACGCTGTGTCCCCAGCTGCGTGCCCTCTGTGTCGCCACTGTGTCCCCTCTCTGTCCTCTGCTTTCCCCCGCTGTGTCCCCCGCTGTGTCCCCCACTGTGACCCGCTGTATCCCGCTGTGTCCCCCGCTGTGTCCCCACTGTGTGCCCCCTGTGTCCCACTGTGTACCCCGCTGTGTCCAGCTGTGTTCCCGCTGTGTCCCGCTGTGACCCGCTGTGTTCCCAGCTGTGTCCCGCTGTGTACCCCTCTGTGTCCCACTGTGTACCCCGCTGTGTCCAGCTGTGTTCCTGCTGTGTCCCGCTGTGACCCGCTGTGTTCCCAGCTGTGTCCCGCTGTGTACCCCTCTGTGTCCCCCTCTGTGTCCCGCTGTGTTCCCCGCTGTGTCCTGCTGTGTCCCCCACTGTGTCCCTGCTGTGTCCCCGCTGTGTCCTGCTGTATACTGCTGTGTCCCCCGCTGAGTCCCGCTGTGTCCCCGCTGTGTCCCGCTGTGTTCCCCATGTGTCCCCCGCTGTGTCCCACTGTGTCCCACTCTGTCCCCCCCGTTTCCCCCGCTGTGTCCACTGCTGTGTCCCTGCTGTGTCCCGCTTTTTCCCCGGCTGTGTCCCGCTGTGTCCTCACTGTGTCCCCCGCTGTATCCCGCTGTGTCCTCGCTGTGTCCCCAGCTGTGTCCCGCTGTGTCCCCCGCTTTGTGCCGCTGTGTCCCACTGTGTCCCCACTGTGTCCCGCTGTGTCCCGCTGTGTCCCCGGTGTGTCCGCTGTGTGCTCGCTGTGTCCCCCGCTGTCTCCCGCTTTCTCCCCCGCTGTGTTCCGCTGCGTCCTCGCTGTGTCCCCCGCTGTGTCCCGCTGTGTTCCCAGCTGTGTCCTGCTGTGTACCCCTCTGTGTCCCGCTGTCTTCCCCGCTTTGTCCCGCTGTGTCCCGCTGTGTCCCCCGCTGTGTCCCTGCTGTGTCCACGCTGTGTCCTGCTGTATAGTGCTGTGTCCCCCGCTTAGTCCTGCTGTGTCCCCGCTGTGTCCCGCTGTGTTCCCCATGTGTCCCCCGCTGTGTCCCACTGTGTCCCACTGTGTCCCGTACTGTTTCCCCCGCTGTGTCCGGCTGTGTCCCCCGCTGTATCCCGCTGTGTCCACTGCTGTGTCCCCGCTGTGTCCCGCTGTGTCCCCCGCTTTGTCCCGCTGTGTCCCACTGTGTCCCCACTGTGTCCCGCTGTGTCCCGCTGTGTCCCCGGTGTGCCCGCTGTGTCCCGCTGTGTACCCCGCTGTGTCCAGCTATGTCACCGCTGTGTCCCGCTGTGGCCCATCTCTGTCTCCGCTGTCCCCCGCTGTGTCCCCCGCTGTGTGCCACTGTGTCCCGCTATGTCCCCCGAATATTTCTGCTGTGTCCCCGCAGTGTCCCCGCTGTGTCCTGC
>NW_012312319.1:0-2270 GCF_000151885.1 Dipodomys ordii | reverse complement strand
ACAACGGGACACAGCGGTGGACACAGCGAGGACACAGCGGGACACAGCGGGGACACTGCGGGAACATAGCGGGACACAGCGGGTACAGAGCGGGACACAGCGGGGTCACAGATTGGTACAGAGCGGGACACTTCGGGAAACAAAGCGAGGTCACAGCGGGGGACAAAGCGGGACAACACGGAACACAGTGTGACAAAGCGGGACACCGCGGGACACAGCGGGGTACACAGAGGGACACAGCGGGCACACAGCGGGGACACAGCGGGACACGACGGGACACAGCGGGGACACAGTGACACAGCGGGACAAAGCGGCAGACACAGAGGGACACAGCAGGCACACAGCGGGGACACAGCGGGACACAGCGGGACACAGCGGGGACAGAGCGGGACACAGCCGGACACAGCGGGACACAGCAGGGGACACAGCGGGACACAATTGGGGACCCAGTGAGGACACAGCAGGACACAGCAGGGGACACAGCGAGGACACAGCGGGGGACACAGCGGGGACACAGCGGGACACAGTGGGGAACACAGCGAGGACACAGCGGGACACAGCGTCGATACAGCGGGGACACAGCGTTACACAGTGTGGTACCCAGCTTTGGACACAACGGGACACAGTGGGGGCACAGCCGGACACAGCGGGACACAGTGGGACACAACAGGGACAAAGCGTGAGACACAGCGGGGGACAGAGAGGGAGAAAGCAGGGGACACAGCGAGGACACAGCGGGACACAGCGGTGACACAACGGGGACTCAGCGGGGACACAGCGGGACACAGCAGGGGACACAGTGGGACACAGCGGGGGACACTGCGGGACACAGTGTGGGACAGAGCGTGGGATACAGCGAGACACAGCGGGTACAAAGCTGGACACAGCGGGGTACACAGAGGGACACAGCAGGGACACAGCGGGGAACAGCGAGGACACAGCGGCACACAGTGGGGGACACAGCAAGGACAGAGCGGGACACAGCGGGGGACAAAGCGGGACATAGCGGGGGACATAGCGGGGACACAGCGGGACACAGCGGGACACAGCGTGGGACACAGGAAGGACACAGAAGTACACAGCGGGGGACAGAGCGAGGACACATTGGGACACAGCGGGACTCAGCGGGGGACACAGCAGTACACAGCGGGACACAGCGGGACACAGAGGGGAAAGAGCATGGACACAGCGGGGGACACAGCGAGACACAGCAGGGGACACAGAGGGGTACACAGCGGGACACAGAGGGGAAAAAAGCGAGGCCACAGCAGAACACAGCGTGGGACACAGCGAGGACACAGCGGGACACAGCGGGACACAGTGGGGACAAAGCTGTAGACACAGCGGAACACAATGGCGGAAACAGCAGGACACAGCGGGGGACACAGGGAGGACACAGCGGGACCCAGCGGGATCCAGCCTCGATACAGCGGGGTCACAGGGGGACACAGCGAGGTACACAGCTGGGGACACAACAGGACACAGCGGGGGACACAGCGAGGACACAGCGGGACACAGCGGGACACAGCGGGACACTGCGGGAACATAGCGAGACACAGCGGGGTACAGAGCGGGACACAGCGGAACACAGCTGGGGACATAGCGGGGACACAGCGGGACACAGCGGGGGACACAGCGAGGACGCAGCGGGGCACAGCGGAACTCAGCGGGGGACAAAGCGGGAGACAGCGGGGGACACAGCGAGCACACAGCAGGACACAGCGGCCACACAGAGGGGACTCAGTGGGGGACACAGCGGGGGACAAAGAGGGACACCACGGGACACAGTGAGACACAGCGGGACACAGCGGGACACTGTGGGGACACAGTAGGACAAAGCGGGGGACACAGCGGGACACAACGGGACAAAGCGGGGGACAGAGCGGAGACAGTGTAGGGCCACAGCGGGACACCTCGGTGACACAGCTGGACACAGCAGGGTACACAGCGGTACAAAGCGGGCACACAGCGGGGACACAGCGGGACACAGCGGGGACAGAGCGGGACACAGTCGGACACAGCGGGACACAGGGGGAGACACAGCGGGACACAGCGGGGGACCCAGCGAGGACACAGCGGGACACAGCGGGGGACACAGCGAGGACACAGCGGGGGACACAGCAGGGGACACAGCTGGACACAGCGGGGAACACAGCGAGGACACAGCAGGACACAGCGGGACACAGCGTCGATACAGAGGGGACTCAGCGGAGGACACAGCGGGGGAAACAGCGAGGACACAGTGGCACACAGCGGGAACACAGTGAGAA
>NW_012312318.1:0-2270 GCF_000151885.1 Dipodomys ordii | reverse complement strand
GCTGTCCCCGTTAGTGTCTCCCGCTGTGTCCCCTCTCTGACCCTGCTGTCCCCCGCTGTGTCTCCCGCTGTCTCCCGCTGTGTCCCGCTGTGTCGCCCGCTTTGTCCCGCTGTGCCCCTGCAGTGTCCCCGCTGTGTGACACTGTGTCACACTGTGTCCCGTGTTGTCCCGCTTTGGCCCCGGCTGTGACCTCGCTGTGTTTCTCGCTGTGTCCCGCTGTGTACCCTTCTGTGTCCCCCGCTGTGTCCCGCTGTGTCCCGCTGTGACCCGCTGTGTCCTTGCTGTGTCCCCCGCTGTGTCCTGCTGTGTCCCCCGATGTGACCCGCTGTGTCCTGCTGTGTCCCCCTCTGTGTCCCTGCTGTCTCTCCGGTGTGTCACACTGTTTCCCGCTGTGTACAGCTGTGTCTCCCGCTGAGTTCCTCTGTGTCCCGCTGTGTCCCAATGTGTCCTCGCTGTGTCACGCTCTGTCCTGCTCTGTCCCCGCTGTGTCCTGCTTTGTCCCGCTGTGTCCCCACTGTGTGCCCGCTGTGTCCCTCTGTGTACCTCGCTGTGTCCGCTGTGTCCCCTCTCTGTCCTCTGCTGTCCCCCGCTGTGTCCCCCGCTGTGTCCCCCGCTGTGACACGCTGTGTCCCGCTGTGTCCCCCGCTGTGTCCCCACTGTGTGCCCCCTGTGTCCCACTGTGTACCCCGCTGTGTCCAGCTGTGTTCCCGCTGTGTCCACTGCTGTGTCCTGCTGTGTACCCCGCTGTGTCCCGCTATGTTCCCGCAGTGTCCCCGCTGTGTCCCGCTGTGTCCCTGCTGTGTCCCGCTGTGTCCCCCTCTGTCCCCCGCTGTGTCCGCTGTGTCCCCTCTCTGTCCTCTGCGGTCCCCCGCTGTGTCCCCCGCTGTGTCCCCCGCTGTGACCCGCTGTGTCCCGCTATGTCCCCCGCTGTGTCCCCACTGTGTGCCCCCTGTGTCCCACTGTGTACCCCGCTGTGTCCAGCTGTGTTCCCGCTGTGTCCACTGCTGTGTCCTGCTGTGTACCCCGCTGTGTCCCGCTATGTTCCCGCAGTGTCCCCGCTGTGTCCCGCTGTGTCCCACTGTGTCCCGTGGTGTCCCAGTTTGTCCTTTGCTGTGTCCCCAGGTGAGTCCCCGCTGTGTCCCGCTGTGTCCCGCTATGTTCCCGCAGTGTCCCCGCTGTGTCCCGCTGTGTCCCGCTCTGTCCCTGCTGTGTCCTGCTGTGTCCCCCTGTGTCCCCCGCTGTGTCCCCTGCTGAGTCCCCGCTGTGTCCCCCACTTTGTACCGCTGTGTCCATGCACTGTCCCCGCTGTGTCCCGCTGTGTCACACTGTCCCTTGGTGTCCTGCTTTGTCCCCCGCTCTGTCCCCCACTGAGTCCCCTCTGTGTCGCAACTGTGTCCTTCTGTGTCCTCGCTGTGTCCCCCGCTGTCTCCCGCTGTGTCCCCAGCTGTGACCCGCTGTGTCCTGCTGTGTCTCTGCTGTCTCCCCGGTGTGTCACACTGTTTCCCGCTGTGTATTGCTATGTCTCCCGCTGAGTTCCTCTGTGTCCCGCTGTGTCCCAATGTGTCCTCGCTGTGTCACGCTCTGTCCTGCTGTGTCCCCGCTGTATCACGCTGTGTCCTGCTGTGTCCCGTTGTGTCCTGCTGTAACCCTGCTGAGTCCCCCTGTGTCCCCGCTGTGTCCTGCTGTGTCGTCGCTCTGTCCTCCGCTGTGTCCCGCTGTGTCCTCTGCTGTGTCCCGCTGTGTCACTCTGTGTCCCGATGTATCCTGCTGTGACCCCGCTGAGTCCCCGCTGTGTCCCCCGCTGTCTCCCACTCTATCCCCCGCAGTGTCTCATGCTTTGTCCCCGCTGTGTCCCACTGTGACCCGCTGTGTCCCGCTGTGCCCACACTGTGTCCCGTTGTATCCACAGCTGTGTATCACGCTGTGTAACGCTGTGTCCCCGCTGTATCTACGCTGTTCCTCGCTGTGTCCCCCTGTGTCCCCCGCTGTGTCCCCCGCTGTGTCCTCGCTGTGTCCCCAGCTGTGTCCCGCTGTGTCCTCACTGGGTCCCCCTCTGGGTCCCGCTGGGTCCCCCGCTGGGTCCCACTGTGTCCCGCTGTGTCCCGCTCTCTCCCTGCTGTGTCCCGCTGTGTCCCGCTGTGTCCCCCTGTGTGCGTGCTGTGTCCCGCTATGTACTCCGTTGTGTCCAGCTGTTTCACGGCTGTGTCCCCTGCTTTGTCCCGCTTTGTCCAGCTGTGTCCCGCTGTGTCCCCCGCTAGTAGTCCCCGCTG
>NW_012312317.1:0-2270 GCF_000151885.1 Dipodomys ordii | reverse complement strand
AGATGAGAAGCAGAAAGAGAAGCAGTAGAAGCAGAAGAAGCAGGATAAGCAGAAGCAGAAGAAAGAGAAGAAGACGAAGAAGAAGAAGAAGCATAAGGAGAAGCATAAGGAGAAGCATAAGGAGAAGTATAAGGAGAAGAAGTAGAAGCAGAAGAAGCAGAAGCAGGAGAAGCAGAAGCAGAAGAAAAAGAATAAGCAAAAGAAGCAGAAGCAGAAGCAGTGAGAGAAGCAGAAGAAGGAGAAGGGGAAGGAGCAGCAGAAGGAGAAGCAGAAGCAGAAAGAGAAGCAGAAACAGAAGGAGAACAAGAAGGAGAAGCAGGAGAATCAGAAGAAGCAGAAAGAGGAGAAGAAGGTGAAGCAGAAGTAGAATCCGAAGAAAGAGAAGAAGAAGAAGCAGAAGAAACAGAAGCAAAAGAAACAGAAGAAGGAGAAGAGCAGAAGCAGAAACAGAAGGAGAAGCAGAAGCAGAAGGAGAAGCAGAAAGAGAAGCAGGAGAACCAGAAGAAGCAGGAGAAGCAGAAGCAGAAGAAACAGGAGAAGCCGAAGAAGCAGAAGCAGAATCTGAAGCAGAAGGAGAAACAGAAGAAGCACAATCTGAAGCCGAAGCAGAAGAAACAGAAATAGTAGAATAAGCAGAAGCAGAAGCACCAGGACAAGCAGAAGAACAAGAAGGAGAAGGCAAAAGAGAAGGATTAGGAGTAGGAGAAGCAAAAGATAAGCAGAAGCAGAAAGAGACGCAGAAGGAGAAGCAGCACGAGAAGTAGGAGAAGCAGGAGAAGCAGAAGCAAGAAAAGCAGAAGAAACAGAAGACGCAGAAGCAGAATGAGAAGCAGAAGGAGAAATTGAAGCAGAAGGAGAAGGAGAAGCAGAAGGAGAAGCTGAAGAAGGAGAAGGAGAAGCAGAAAGAGAAGCAGAAAGAGAAGCACAACGAGAAGCAGGAGAAGCAGAAGCAGGAGAAGCAGAAGCAGAAGAAACATAAGAAGGAGAAGAAGCAGAAGCAGAAGGAGAAGCAGAAACGGAAGGAAAAGCAGAAATAGTAGCAGGAGCAGCAGAAGAAGCAGCAGCAGGAGAAGCAGAAGCAGAAGAAGCCGAAGAAGCAGAAGCAGAACCTGAAGCATAAGGAGATACAGGAGAAGCAGAAGAAGCTGAATCTGGAGAAGCAGAAGGAGAAGCAGAAGCAGAAAGAGAAGCAAAAGCAGAAGGAGAAGCAGAAGAAACAGAAGAAGCAGAGGCAGTAGCAGAAGAAGCAGAAGATGCAGAAGCAGAAGGAGAAGCAGAAGCAGTAGTAGAAGCAGAAGAAGGAGAAGCAGAAGGAGAAGCATAAAGAGAAACAGAAGGAGAAGCAGGAGAAGCAGAAGCAGGAGAAGCAGAATCAGAAGAAATAGAAGAAGGAGAAGAAGCAGAAGAAGCAGAAGCAGAAAGAGATGCAGAAACAGAAGGAGAAGCAGAAATAGAAGCAGAAGAAGCAGAAGCAGAACCTGAAGCAGAAGGAGAAGCAGGAGAAGCAGAAGAAGCAGAATCTGGAGAAGAAGGAGAACCAGAAGGAGAAGCAGATGCAGAAAGAGAAGCAGAAGAAACAGAAGAAGCAGAAGCAGAAGCAGTAGCAGAAGAAGCTGAAGATGCAGAAGCAGATAGAGAAGCAGAAGGAATAGCAGAATAACGACAAGGAGAAACAGAAGGAGAAGAAGAATGAGAAGCAGTAGGAGAAGCAGGAAAAACAGAAGAAGCAGAAACAGACGGAGAAGCAGAAGAAGGAGAAGCAGAAGCAGAAGAAGAAGCAGAAGGAAAAGCACAAGCAGAAGGAGATGCAGAAGGAGTAGCAGGAGAAGCAGAAGAAGCAGAAGCAGAAGGAGAAGAAGAAGGAGAAGAAGCAGAATCAGAAGAAGCAGAAGGAGAAGTAGAAAGAGAAGCCGACGAAGAGAAGCAGAACGAGAAGCAGGAGAAGCAGAAGAAGCAGAGCGGGAGAAGCAGAAGAAGAAGAAACAGAAGAAATACAAGGAGCAGAAGCAGAAGGAGGAGCAGAAGCAGAAGGAGAAGCAGAAAGAGAAGCAGGAAAAGCAGAAGCTGGAGAAGACGAAGCAGTAGAATCAGAAGAAGGGGAAAAAGCAGAAGGAGAAGCAGAATCAGAAGGAAAAGTAGAAAGAGAAGCAGGAGAAACAGATGATGCAGCAGCAGATAAGCAGTTGCAGATGATGCTCGAAAAAGCAAATGCAGAATCTGAAGCAGAATGAGAAGCACGAGAAGCTGTAGGAGGCTCAATCTGGAGAAGC
>NW_012312316.1:0-2270 GCF_000151885.1 Dipodomys ordii | reverse complement strand
GTTCTCAAGGACACAGCGGGACACAGCAGGACACAGCGGCGACAAAGCAGTAGACACAGCAGGACACACTGGCGGACACGGCGGGACATAGCTGGGGACACAGGGAGGACACAACGGGACCCAGTGGGACCCAGCGTCGATAAAGCGGGGACACAGCGGGACACAGCGAGGTACACAGCTGGGGACACAACGGGACACAGCGGGAGACACAGCGAGGACACAGCGGGACACAGCGGGACACTGCGGGAACATAGCGGGACACAGCGGGGGACACAGCGGAACACAGCGGGACACAGCTGGGGACATAGCGGGGACACAGCGGGATACAGCGGGGGAAACAGGGAGGACACAGCGTGACACAGCAGAACAAAGCGGGGGACAAAGCGGGAGACAGCGGGGGACACAGCGAGGACACAGCGGGACACAGCGGGACACAGCGGGGACAAAGCAGTAGACACAGCGGCACACAGTGGCAGACACGGCGGGACATAGCTGGGGACACAGGGAGGACACAGCGGGACCCAGTGGGACCCAGCGTCGATACAGCGTGGACACAGCGGGACACAGCGAGGTACACAGCTGGGGACACAACGGGACACAGTGGGGGACACAGCGAGGACACAGCGGGACACAGCGGGACAGTGCGGGAATATAGCGGTATACAGCGGGGTACACAGTGGGACACAGCGGGACACAGCTGGGGACATAGCGGGGACACAGCGGGACACAGCGGGGGAAACAGCGAGGACATAGCGTGACACAGCGGGGACACAGCGGGGGACAAAGCGGGAGAGAGCGGGGGACACAGCGAGGACACAGCAGGACACAGCGGCCACAAAGAGGGGACTCAACGGTGGACACAGCGGGGGACAAAGAGGGACACCACGGGACACAGTGGGACACAGTTGGACACAGCGGGACACTGCGGGGACACAGCGGGACAAAGCAAGGGACGCAGCGGGACACAGCGGGCACACAGCAGGGACACAGCGGGACACAGCGGGACACAGCGGGGACAGAGGGGGACACAATCGGACACAGCGGGACACAGCGGGGGACACAGCGGGAGACAAAGAGGGACACCACGGAACACAGCGGGACACAGCAGGAAACAGCAGTGACACTGCGGGGACACAGTATGACACAGCGGGGGACACAGCGGGACACAGAGGGGGACAGAGCAGGACACAGTGGAGGACACAGCGGGACACAACAGGGTAAACAGTGGGGGACACAGCAGGACACAGCGGAACACAGCGAGGACACAGCGGGCCACAGCGGGACACTGCAGGGCACAGCGGGGGACACAGCGGGACACAGCGGGGGACAAAGCGAGGACACAGCGGAACACAGAGTGGGACACAGTGAGGACACAGCGGGACACAGCAGGACCCAGCGGGACACAGCGGGACACAGCCGGGTCCCAGCAGTGGACACAGCGGGACACACCTGGGGACACAGCGGGACACAGAGGGGGACACATGGAGGACTCAGCGGGACAAAGCGGGGACACAGCGGCGACTCACCGGGGACACAGCGAGGGACAAAGCGGGACACCACAGAACACAGTGGGAAACAGCGGGACACAGCGGGGAAATTGCGGGGACACAGGGGGACAAAGCGTGGGACACATAGGGACACAGCGGGGGACACAGTGGGGGACAGAGCGGGGCACAGCGGGGAACACAGCGAGGACACAGCGGGACCCAGCGGTACACAGCGTCGATACAGCGGTGACACAGAGTTACACAGCGTGGTACACAGCTGTGAACACAACGGGACACAGTGGGGGCACAGCGAGACACAGCGGGACACAGCGAGGACACAGCGGGACACAGCAGGGGACACGGGGGGACACAGCGGGACACAGCGCGGGACACAGCGAGGACACATTGGGACAAAACGGGGACACAGCGGGACTCAGCGGGGGACACAGCAGTACACAGCGGGACACAGCGGGACACAGCGGGGTTCACAGAGGAGTAAACAGCGGGACACTGCGGGGAACACAGCGAGGACACAGCGGGACCAAGCGGGACACAGCGTCGATACAGCGGGGACACAGCGGGACACAGCGGGGTACACAGCTGGGTACACAACGGGACACAGCGGGGGACACAGCGAGGACACAGCAGAACACAGCGTGGGAAACAGCGAGGACACAGCGGGACACAGCGAGACACAGAGGGACACAGTGGGGACACAGCAGTAGACACAGCGGGACACAGCGGGGGACACAGCGGGACACAGCGGGGAACACAGCGAGGATG
>NW_012312315.1:0-2270 GCF_000151885.1 Dipodomys ordii | reverse complement strand
CAGCGGGGAACACAGGGAGGACACAGTGGGACCCAGCGGGACACAGCGTCGATACAGCGGGGACACAGTGGGACACAGCGGGTACCCAGCTGGGAAAACAACGATACACAGCGGGGGACACAGCGAGGACACAGCGGGACACAACTTGGGACACAGTGGGGACACAGAGGGACACAGCGGGGGCCACAGCGAGGACACAGCAGGACACAGCGGGACACAGCATGGGACAAAGCGGGAGACAGCAGGGGACACAGCGAGGACACAGCGGGACACAGCGGCGACACAGAGGAGACTCAGCGGGGGACACAGCGGGGGACAAAGCGGGATACCATTTGACACAGTGTGACACAGCGGGACACAGCGGGGACACTCCGGGGACACAGCGAGACAAAGTGGAGGAACATCGGGACACAGCGGGACACAGCAGGGAACACAGCGGGGGACAGCGGAGACAGAGAGGGGACACAGAGGGACACAGCGGTGACACAGCTGGACACAACAGAGTACACAGCGTGACACAGCGGGCACACAGCGGAGACACAGAGGGACACAGCGGGACACAGCAGGGACCGAGCGGGACACAGCGGGACAGAGCAGGGGACACAGCGGGACACAGCGGGGGACCCAGCGAGGACACAGCGGGACACAGCGGGGGACACAGCGAGGATACAGCGGGGGACACAGCGGGGGACACAGCGGGACACAGCCGGGAACACAGCGAGGTCACAGAGGGACCCAGCGGGACACAGCGTCGATACAGCGGGGACACAGGGTTACACAGCGTTGTACACAGCTGTGGACACAACTGGACACAGTGGGGGCACAACGGGATACAGCGGGACACAGTGGGACAGAGCGGGGACAAAGCTTGAGACACAGCAGGGGACAGAGCGGGAGACAGCGGGGGACACAGCGGGACACAGGGGGACACAGCAGGGACCGAGCGGGACACAGTGGGACACAGCGGGGTACACAGCGGGACCCAGCGGGGGACACAGCGGGACACAGCGGGGAACACAGCGAGGACACAGCGGGACCCAGCGGGACACAGCCTTTGATACAGCCGGGACACAGCGTTACACAGCGTGGTACACAGCTGTGGACACATCGGGACCCAGTGGGGGCACAGCGGGACACAGCGGGACACAGTGGGACACAGCGGGGACAAAGTGTGAGACACAGCGGGTGACACAGCGGGAGACAGCGGGGGACACAGCGAGGACACAGCGGGACACAGCGGTGTCACAGCGGGGGACACAGCGGGACACAGCAGGGGACACAGCGCGAGACACAGCGGGACACAGCGGGGGACACTGGGGGGACACAGCGGGACACAGCGGGGGACACAGTGAGGACACATTGGGAAACCGCGGGGACACAGCGGGACTCAGCGGGGGACACAGCATTACAGAATGTGACACAGCGGGACACAGCGGAGGACACAGAGGGGTACACAGTAGGACATAGCGGGGAACACAGCGAGGACACAGCGGGACACAGCGGGACACAGCGTCCATACAGCGGGGTCCACAGCTGGGGACACAACGGGACACAGCGGGAGACACAGCGATGACACAACGGAACACAGCGAGGGACACAGCGAGGACACAGCGGGACACAGCGAGACACAGCGGGACACAGCGGGGACACAGCAGTAGACACAGCGGGACATAGCGGGGGACACAGTGGTCCACAGAGGTGAACACAGTGAGGACACAGTGGGACACAGCGTCAATACAGGGGGACACAGCGGGTCACAGCATGGTACCCAGCTGGGGACACAAACGGACACAGCGGGGGACATAGCAAGGACACAGCGGGACACATCGGGACACAGCTTGGGACACAGAGGGGACACAGTGGGACACAGCGTGGGACACAGCGAGGACACAGCGGGACACAGTGGGACACAGCGTGGCACAAAGCGGGAGACAGCGGGGGACACAGCGAGGACACAGTGGGACACAGCGGCAACACAGAGGGGACTCAGCAGGGGACACAGCAGGGGACACAGCGGGACACAGTGGGGACACAGCAGTAGACACAGCGGGACACAGTGGGGGACACAGCGGGACACAGCGGGGAACACAGGAAGGACCCAGCGGGACCCAGCGGGACACAGCGTCGATACAGCGGGGACACAGCGGGATACAGCGGGACACAGCGGGTATCCAGCTGGGGACACGATGCACAGCGGGGGACTCAGCAAGGACTCAGTGGGACACAACTTGGGACTCAGTGGGGACATAGCGGAACACAGCGGGGGACAC
>NW_012312314.1:0-2270 GCF_000151885.1 Dipodomys ordii | reverse complement strand
CAGTGTCCCGATGTGTACCCCGTTGTGTCCAGCTCTGTCTCCGCTGTTTCCAGCTGTGTCCCGTTCTGTCCTCGCTGTGTCCCCGCTGTGTCTCCGCTTTGTCCCCCACTTTTTCCCGCTGTGTCCCCCACTGTGTCCCCAGCTGTGTCTGCTCTGTCCTCGCGTGTCCACTGCTGTGTCCCACTGTGTGCTCCCTTGTTCCCCGCTGTGTCCCGCTGTGTGCCCCGCTGTGTCCCCCGCTGTGTCCTGCTGTGTCTCCCGATGTGTCCCGCTGTGTCCCCCACTGTGTCCTGCTGTGTCCCCCAGTGTCTCCCGATGTGTCCCACTGTGTACCCCACTGTGTCCTGCTGTTTCCCACGCTGTGCCCCGCTGTGACATGCTGTGTCCCCCGCTGTGTCCCGCTATGTCCCCCTCTGTGTCCCTGCTGTGTCCCGCTGTGTCCCTCGCTGTGTCCCCGCTGTGTCCCACTGTGTCCCCGCTGTGTCCCCCGTTGTGTCCCTCTGTGTCCGCACTGTGTCCTGCTTTGTCCCCGCTGTGTCCCCCTATGTCCCGCTGTGTCCGGCTGATTCCCCCCTGTGTCCTGCTGTGTCCCCCGCTATTACCTGCTGTGTCCCGCTGTGTCCCCCGCTGTGTCTCGCTGTGTCCTGCTGTGTCCCGCTGTGTCCCGCTGTGTCCCCCTCTCTGTCCCCGCTGTGTCCCGCTGTGTCCCTTGCTGTGTCCCTGCTGTGTCCCACTGTGTCCCCGCTGTGTCCCCCGTTGTGTCCCTCTGTATCCGCAATGTATCCTGCTGTGTCCCCGCTATGTCCCCCTATGTCCCGCTGTGTCCGGCTGTGTCCCTCTGTGTCCCACAGTGTCCCGCTGTGTCCTCGCTGTGTCACCACAGTGTCCCGCTGTGTACCCCGTTGTGTCCAGCTCTGTCTCCGCTGTTTCCCGCTGTGTCCCGCTGTGTCACCGCTGTGTCCCTGTTTGGTCCCGCTGTGTCCCACTGTGTCCTCTCTTGTCCCCCGCTGTGTCCCGCTGTGTCCGCCGCTGTGTCCCCCGCTGTGTCCCTGCTGTGTCCTACTATGTCCTGCTGTGTCCCCCGCTGTGTCCCGCTGTGTCCCCTGCTGTGTCCCCGCTGTGTCCCACTGTGTTCCGCTGTGTCCTGTTGTGTCCTCGCTGTGTCTCCCGCAGTGTCCCACTGTGTCTTCGCTGTGTCCCCTGCTGTGTCCCCCTGTGTCCCCCACTGTGTCCCGCTGTGTCCAGCTGTGTCCCGCTGTGTCCCGCTGTGTCCCCCGCTGTGTCCCGCTGTGTCCCCCGCTGTGTCCTCGCTGTGTCCCCACAGTGTCCCGATGTGTACCCCCGTTGTGTCCAGCTCTGTCTCTGCTGTATTCCAGCTGTGTCCCGTTCTGTCCTCACTGTGTCCCCGCTGTGTCCTCCGCTGTGTCCCCCGCTTTTTCCCGCTGTGTCCCCCACTGTGTCCCCAGCTGTGTCTGCTCTGTCCTCGCGTGTCCACTGCTGTGTCCCACTGTGTGCTCCCTTGTTCCCCCTGTGTCCCGCTGTGTCCCCCGCTGTGTCCCCTGCTGTGTCCTGCTGTGTCTCCCGATGTGTCCCGCTGTGTCCCCCACTGTGTCCTGCTGTGTCCCCCAGTGTCTCCCGATGTGTCCCACTGTGTACCCCACTGTGTCCTGCTGTTTCCCACGCTGTGCCCCGCTGTGACATGCTGTGTCCCCCGCTGTGTCCCGCTATGTCCCCCTCTGTGTCCCTGCTGTGTCCCGCTGTGTCCCTCGCTGTGTCCCCGCTGTGTCCCACTGTGTCCCCGCTGTGTCCCCCGTTGTGTCCCTCTGTGTCCGCACTGTGTCCTGCTTTGTCCCCGCTGTGTCCCCCTATGTCCCGCTGTGTCCGGCTGATTCCCCCCTGTGTCCTGCTGTGTCCCCCGCTATTACCTGCTGTGTCCCGCTGTGTCCCCCGCTGTGTCCCGCTGTGTCCTGCTGTGTCCCGCTGTGTCCCACTTTGTCCCCCTCTCTGTCCCCGCTGTGTCCTGCTGTGTCCCTTGCTGTGTCCCTGCTGTGTCCCACTGTGTCCCCGCTGTGTCCCCCGTTGTGTCCCTCTGTATCCGCAATGTGTCCCGCTGTGTCCCCGCTGTGTCCCCCTATGTCCCGCTGTGTCCGGCTGTGTCCCGCTGTGTCCCACAGTGTCCCGCTGTGTCCTCGCTGTTTCCCCACAGTGTCCCGCTGTGTACCCCGTTGTGTCCAGTTCTGTCTCCGCTGTTTCCTGCTGTGTCCTACTGA
>NW_012312313.1:0-2270 GCF_000151885.1 Dipodomys ordii | reverse complement strand
GATTAGGAGTAGGAGAAACAGAAGGATAAGCAGAAGCAGAAAGAGAAGGATGTAATGAGAAGGAGAAGCAGGAGAAGCAGAAGAAGCAGAAGCAGGAGAAGCAGAAGCAGAAGAAACATAGGAAGGAGAAGAAGCAGAAGGAGAAGCAGAAACAGAAGGAAAAGCAGAAAGAGAAGCAGGAGAAGCAGAAGAAGCAGCAGCAGGAGAAGCAGAAGCAGAAGAAGCCGAAGGAGCAGAAGCAGAACCTGAAGCAGAAGGAGTAGCAGGAGAAGCAGAAGAAGCAGAATCTGAGAAGCAGAAGGAGAAGCAGAAGCAGAAAGAGAAGCAAAAGCAGAAGGAGAAGCAGAAGGGGAAGCAAAAGAAACAGAAGAAGCAGAGGCAGTAGCAGAAGAAGCAGAAGATGCAGAAGCAGAAGGAGAAGCAGAAGGAAAAGCAGAAGAACGAGAAGGAGAAGGAGTAGGAGAAACAGAAGGAGAAGCAGAAAGAGAAGCAGAACAGAAGAAGGAGCAGGAGAAGGATAAGCAGCAGGAGAAGCAGAAAGAGCAGCAGAAGGAGAAGCAGAAGCAGAAGCAGAAGTAGAAGCAGAAAAAGGAGAAGCAGAAGGAGAAGCATAAAGAGAAACAGAAGGAGAAGCAGGAGAAGCAGAAGCAGGAGAAGCAGAATCAAAAGAAATAGAAGAAGGATAAGAAGCAGAAGCAGAAAGAGAAGCAGAAACAGAAGGAGAAGCAGAAATAGAAGCAGAAGAAGCAGAAGCAGAACCTCAAGCAGAAGGAGAAGCAGGAGAAGCAGAAGAAGCAGAATTTGGAGAAGAAGGAGAACCAGAAGGAGAAGCAGAAGCAGAAAGAGAAGCAAAAGCAGAAGGAGAAGCAGAAAGGGAAGCAGAAGAAACAGAAGAAGCAGAAGCAGAAGCAGTAGCAGAAGAAACTGAAGATGCAGAAGCAGATAGAGAAGCAGAAGGAATAGCAGAATAACGACAAGGAGAAACAGAAGGAGAAGAAGAATGAGAAGCAGAAGGAGAAGCAGGAAAAACAGAAGAAGCAGAAACAGACGGAGAAGCAGAAGAAGGAGAAGCAGAAGCAGAAGAAGAAGCAGAAGGAAAAGCACAAGCAGAAGGAGATGCAGAAGGAGTAGCAGGAGAAGCAGAAGAAGCAGAAGCAGAAGGAGAAGAAGAAGGAGAAGAAGAAGAATCAGAAGAAGCAGAAGGAGAAGTAGAAAGAGAAGCCGACGAAGAGAAGCAGAACGAGAAGCAGGAGAAGCAGAAGAAGCAGAGCGGGAGAAGCAGAAGAAGAAGAAATAGAAGGAGCAGAAGCAGAAGGAGGAGCAGAAGCAGAAGGAGAAGCAGAAAGAGAAGCAGGAAAAGTAGAAGAAGCAGAAGCAGAAGAAACAGGAGAAGGACAAGAAGCAGAAGGAGAAGCAGAAAGAGAAGCACTAGAAGCAGAAGACGCAGGAAAAGCAGAAGAAGCAGAAAGAGAAGAAGAAGAGGAAGAAGAAGAAGAAGAAGAAGAAGAAGAAGAAGAAGAAGAAGAAGAAGAAGAAGAAGAAGAAGAAGAAGAAGAAGAAGAAGAAGAAGAAGAAGAAGAAGGAGAAGGAGAAGGAGAAGGAGAAGGAGAAGAAGGAGGAGAAGGAGAAGCATTAGAAGCAGAAGAAGCAGAAGCAGGAGAAAAAGAATAAGCATAAGAAGCAGAATCAGAGGGAGCAGAAGGAGAAGCAGAAGCAGAATAAGCAGCAGAAGGAGAAGGAGAAGCAGAAGCAGAAGAAGATGCCGAAGGAGAAGCAGAAGAAGGAGAAGGAGAAAGCGAAAGAGAAGGATTAGGCGTAGGAGAAGCAAAAGGATAAGCAGAAGCAAAAGAGACGCAGAAGGAGAAGCAGCACGAGAAGTAGGAGAAGCAGGAGAAGCAGAAGCAGGAGAAGCAGAAGAAACAGAAGACGCAGAAGCAGAATGAGAAGCCGAAGGAGAAATTGAAGCAGAAGCAGAAGGAGAAGCAGAAGCAGAAGGAGAAGCAGAAGAAGGAGAAGGAGAAACAGAAAGAGAAGCACAACGAGAAGCAGGAGAAGCAGAAGCAGGAGAAGCAGAAGCAGAAGAAACATAGGAAGGAGAAGAAGCAGAAGGAGAAGCAAAAACAGAAGGAAATGCAGAAAGAGAAGCAGGAGAAGCAGAAGAAGCAGCAGCAGGAGAAGCAGAAGCAGAAGAAGCAGAAGCAGAACCTGAAGCAGAAGGAGAAGCAGAAGAAGCAGAATCTGGAGAAGCAGAAGGAGAAGCAGAAGCAGAA